>NC_041394.2:211813262-212083262 GCF_900747795.2 Erpetoichthys calabaricus | reverse complement strand
TATGCTGGCCTTTTAATTGCAGTTTAATAGCAGTTATTAACACATTAAGGGGCGTTAGAAGAACATTTGGAGCCCCTGCGACTTCTACCAAAGTTGACACTTCAATGCTAGAGTAATTTCAGTGATTCATTTATTTAATAGTGACCTATGCAAATGTGGATCCATGTCATTTTACAAATTGACTGCAATAATTAACTAGAAAGGCTGAGTAGAATAAATTACAATGTAACTGCAAGAGTATTACGTCAGCTAGAATAAAATCATTTCAAATTATTAAATTGGTTTCAATTATTAAAAATTAGTTCACTGCACTTGTCTTTGTACAAAGCTTATTTTGTCTGTTCTGTAAGATAAAACTAATGCTCGAGAAGTCTAAGGGGGTATTTCTAATGTCTCCTTTTAAGCTTTTTGCATTTTTATTTGGTTATGTGTAGCAGTAGTATATTTAGTTCTTTGTATTCCTTTTGAAGTGCGGTGAATTAAACTGTGGTGCAGGCCTGTATATGCAAAGTAGCAACTTTAATAATTGGACAGTAATTAAATGTTTACATGCACATCTGTCTGTCTGTCTGTCTGAAAAAGGTAAATATTAATTTAATGTTGAAAGTGAAAAGATTGAGAACTGATTATACACCAGTATATTATTATCACTGTACATACATTGTATATGCTACACACAGTATGTATAGGCGTATACTGTATAAACACATTCAGACATAGAAACCCCATTGTGAACATTGTGATCCTTAAATTTTTGAAAATGGTTTTAATTGTTAATCTGTTCAGGTCTGTCACATGAAAATCTAATGAAAAACCATGACATGAAGAAATGAAGAAACATGTAATTAAAAGAACTAAGCACCACTGTGAAACAAAACACAAGCAAAGACAGTATAAGGTCAGGAATTAGGAAGAATCAGCATCAATACATTTATTGCCTCAAAATTAATCTAAACAAAGAATATTTTATAATTTAATGAATTTACCTTATAGTGCAATTTTTTCAAGCGGTAGTTCCCTAGGCAAGGTAAATATAGTTCTATCATATCCAACCTCCCTGATACCATGCCCAGAGCAATCTGTCACCCAATATGCATAACCTCTTTTAAAACTATATTAAATAAACAGGCAGACAAGAATCTTCTGAGCTAATTAATTGTGATTAATTATTTTAAAACTGTACTCACTGAGCACTTCCTTTCTGTTTTGCATGGCAGTGATCTAACTCCTGCCCCTTGTTACATGCTATTCTAAAATCTGGGCAGTAGAAGATAATGCTGAACAGACTATGGATTAAGAAAGTCCTTCCTTCTTCGGGACATACCCTCGAGTACCATATCATGTTTAAGAATGATAAATCTTAGCATATGCAACACCGACAAATTAGAGCAAAGCTGCACTGGGACTGCAAACCTGAGCAATATGGATGCCGAATAAGATTAGTTCAACGCATCAGCACCTTGCCACAATTATTGTGAGTCCTATTACATGGATTGTTTAAATAATAATGCACAGTGCCTGCCTAATTACAAAGTATAATTTAAGCATTCCTTACAGAGGGCATTGAAGGGATGACGCGTTCGATTGCTACATTATGTATGATGACCCACTCTTTCTAACATAATTATTTCTTCTAATACGAATGATTTTATTTATGCAGCACATTTTGTTTTTAAACATATGTTTTAATAAGTCATTTTGTTCCTGTAAAGTGTTGGGCTTCAAGAGAATTCAGCACACCTGACTAAATAAGATGCTTGAGTGCAGGGAGGAAAGAAATTGACATTTTATTTTACCCTCGGCATGACGCCAGGGGCAAAGTTTGATCTGAAAACTTGCAAATTAACCAAAACTGTCACTCAGGAGTTATGGGCCTGAATACTGCAAAATATGTTCTTTGAAGTCCTCATTTCAGCAAAATTATTAAAAACTTTATATCTAATTAAAATGATAACTGCATTCCCATTTTTCAAACTCTCTGTATCCTGAGGGCCAATTGGGATGAGTGAATTCGCACCCTCCTCTCCACAGCACACTGAACTGCTCCTACAGCAATATCAGATCATTACCATCTCCCCAGCTGAGAAGGAGCAGCCATTATCATGCAGCATTATTAATCTTCTTGTCTTATCAACTTGCAAATCACAAACCATTGAGCCTTATGGCATGGTTCTGGGTCCATAGTTATTCATTTTGTAGGTCTACCTAGCCTTTGAGTCTTCTTAATCACCTGAAGATTGTCAGTCTCTTACTTTGCCCTGCCCCGATGGCCCTCCTCAGTTTCTCAGAAAATTCCATGATCTTTTTAAAAAAGACCTCTGATTTTAGGGAGAGAGTGACTTGAGGAGAGAAAGAGAGAGAGAGAGAGAGAGAGCACGAGAGTGAGAGAGAGAGTAGGAGACAGTAGTGAGGATAAATTTCATTAATGGATGTGAATTAACATCCTACTGCCAAGAGCTGACCCTTTTTCCTGACATGTATGTCTAAGTCATTCTTGTCATTTTTTTGCCATTAATATTCTGAAAAAAGACAGAACATTGAATGGAATAGAATAACTTAGTTTCTTTAAACAGGCACCACTGACCTAGGGTTGCTTTTTTTCCCCTTAATTTGCTTTTCTTAATAATAAAATATTAATCCTATTGCATATGGCATGTATAGATGTTATTCTATTTGAAAGAATGAAAAAGGGGTGTGGAGGGTACACTTTTACAAAAAAAAGCCTTTCTACTGCTTAAAATAAAAATGAGATTTTAATTTTTGCTTTATTTTAAATTTAACCCATTTACAAATATACACATAAACTTGCAAACAGGCTTAGCCATTTTAAATTACAAAGGGCAATTAAATGACATCTCTAAAAGACACTACCACACTCCAACAGTCATTGTAAAGTATCACATTAGACAACTTTGATATTGTATGTTTAGTTTTATTTCAATTAAAAGTAATTTAAGGAAAGTTTAATGCAGTATTATAATAAAAACATATTTTGAGTATTTTACTCCTGTTGTTTCTTTAGTTAAAGCAAAAGGTGAAACAATGAAGCATATTAATATTTAGCATTTGTAAAATATTTGCTGAATGAATATAATTGAGTGATATGTAGTAATTAAAGTCTACTGACACAAAAGCATTCTTTGACTACCTGGCAAACCTCTGTTTTATATCCTTTATCTTTATATATATAAACACTTCTCATTTCAAAATTTTACATATTATTCTGCTCTGACTGTGCTAAATTCTACCACATATATATATTTTTAAATTTTTAGCATGAAAACTGAATTTTAGAGCTATAATTATGTTTTTCTATAATGAATTAAAGCCAATTCCTTTTAATACTTTGTAAGATCAAAAAACAAATCAATTATAATGGTTTTGATGTTATTATTTCATTGAGTAAAAAAAGATTACGGCTATTATTAAAATTGTCAATGATATTAAATACTAATCCTGACAAATTGTGCATTCTAAGTTTTCAACTTACATATTTATTACTATTTTTAATCTGCATATCAATATAATATGAATGGCTAATGTAGCTATACAAATCTAGCACTTGAAAATACTGCAGCAAAAGATGACTGACACTTAAAATGAAAAAGTAGACACACCTTGTTTAAGAGACACCTTCATGGCCGAGTCTTATCAGCAGCTTTAGAGAACAAAAAGGAACTGGGGATGGAGATCTGGGACAAGACATACATTGAAAATGTTAACTGATACTAAACTGTGTTAAAATATAAATGTTATTATCAAACAGTCACTTTTGAACTACCAAAATGTTTTCTTTTAAAAATGTATCATGATTTTTTATTTTATTAAAGTTTAGTAAAATTATGGAAAATGATAATGCCAAGTTTATTTATAAATATGTACAATTTACATTTATAGAAACATAGTAAAGTTTAAAAATGTTAAAGAAAATGTAACATATATATATATATATATATATATATATATATATATATATATATATATATATATATATATATATATATATATATATAAATACTTATATAATCAATTCTGATAGCAGTATCTACACTTATCAAATCAGCTCTACGGCACCTCAAGGGCTCTTCTGAATCAACAAACCAGATATCAACTAAGAAAGATCCTGCAGTACGTGAAAAAAACTATAATTCTGGCATTTATTATAAAATATTAATTCATAGCAAATTTGAAGATTCTCTTTACTGATTTTCATTATGGAATACTTGTGAACTTCTTGGCTTTATCGAAGATAGGTGAGGGATAGTAGCATTTTGCGTCAAATTGTATTTTTTTTTTTTTTGCTATTTTTGTCCATATTAGAAATAAAAATCAGTTTTGTGACATGCTTAATTAACTTTCTATGTCCTGTGTCAAGAATGTTAGATTGAAGCATCAAACTTATAGCACCTTCCAAAAGGAGAAAAATCCATGGAAAATCGTGTTTTTAATTATTTAAAACAAACCTAAATACTTATAATAATTAACTTTTTTTATCAAAGGTTTCTCTAGTCATCTTATTGTACGGATGTAATTAAAAATGTCTTTTATCAGTGGCTGCAATGTTCATGAATAATGAGTCATGTCATCCAAGTACCTACATTTGTAACATTACATTTCCTAGCTGGACTGTAACTCAGTTCACCTTTAAACCCTTAATGGTATTAATATGAAAGACTCCACTCTTTATGATAAGAAAATGGGGATCAAAAGTCAAATGAAGAACAAAGATTATTCTAAATTGGAAGTGAATTAAGCTAAATCTGCTCAAGTAAATTAATGAAAAATAATGATATTTTACTTAGGAAAATGTATTATGCTTGAATGTATGATGTACATGCATGTGCATGAGCTGCCTGCATGCGGCTATAATTACTTGTATCATTGATTTGTTTGTCTTTTCCTTAAACAGATGATTATTCATTAAACATCCTTGATTCTTAAGTAATTTGACCCTTCCAATAAAAATGAATAAGGTCGTCAGATTGTAAGGATTATCTTATCACATTTCTGATAAACACATCGCACAATGATATTGATGCGTGCAATCTAACTCTCTAAAATAGTATTTTTTAAAATCTTGAAGTATGGAAAACAATCCAGACCACAGGTGAGATATGATGGAGGCTCCAGAAGGCAGATGGAGCTGTGCTTCTATAGTGTTCACTTATACCTGCAGCAAACTTCCTCCTGCAAAATATCTGGTGAAAACTGCAGAGTCTTACTGCTGGCGATTTGAATTAGCTTACTTTGCTCCCCTCCAGGTTTCCACAGCAGCAACTAAAAAGGATATCCTTCCTTACCAGGAGGCTTCAGGCTACGCTCATCTCCTCCGGTTAAGATTTGCATTCAGCTCTTGGGAAGCCGACCGACAAATTGCAGAGGCGGCTGGAGGAGCATGATTCTGTCTCTAACACAGAAAGCAGGTCTCAGCGGAACAACTTCTGCTTCACAGTGTTTCCAGAGGGAAGCCAGAAGAGTAGCGCAGTGTTTTTCTTTTTTTTTTCATTCCAGGATTTTACTGCAAATGCTAGATCTTATAACTGGACAATCCCTAGAAATCAGGTTGGCTCTAAGGTCAATAGACCCATAAGGCTGCTGAAGGCCAAAAGCCTCAGGCTGCTAGTAACAAATTGCCAAGGTAGTCTATCAAAGGAATGTAAAAGCATAAAAATGCTGCTTGTGACAATGAATAATTTACATTTATAGGGTCATCACATATCAGTATTTATAGGACATTTAAAGTATTCAAGATTGAGTCATTTAGTATGACGACCACATTGTTTTCTGGAAAGTACAGAACTAAAGACTTTAAGATCTAAGTTCTCCACAAAAGCAGTTTATTGCATTTCTGAGAACAAAGCCTTACTTGTTAAGGTAAGAATGGCAAAAGTAAAATCCATCCATTTTCTAATCCACTTATTCTTAGAGAGAGCTGGTGCCTAGCTTGGCAACATCAGACACAAAGCAGAAACCATTTACATTTTCATGTATTTACTTAGCAGATGCTTTTATCCAAAGTGACTTATAAAGAAGTCAACATAATCAAATTCACATCGGTCTGGAGACTGTTTGGGGACAAGTGTTACAGGACAAAGTTCCAAAATTGATCACCACAATAGAAAAGTTCAGAACAAAATACACATTAGTAGCAATTCCTAGGTTACAAAACCTAATAGCTAATATTAATTAGACAAGAAGAGTGTTCAAACACTTCCTAAACACATTGAGAGAGACAGAATTTCAAATAAAGGCGGGCAGCTCGTTCCACCAGCTAGGAACTACACATGAAAAGAGTCTGGATTGAGATTTGATGCCATGCAGTGGTGACCAGCACTGGACACTGCAGTAGTCCTCTACAAGCATATGCCTCACCTACTGTATATTCATTGGCATGTGTGGGCCTAGTGCAACTTTTACAGGGAGTGATTTAAGGGATACACTGAGGAAGAATTCACTCAATTCACAGCCACCTACTTGACTTCTTTTCTCAGCACCCAAATCTGAACAAATAACTGTGTTCACACCTCCAGTCCCACCTCTGCTACAAAATGGGGAGCAAGATAGGAAGTCATTCATTTTAGGAACAACCAAGCAGGTAAGTACATTGGTGTAACTGAAGAACATGAATCTTTTGTTTTTAATATTGTACTGGCCTGATATAGATTATTAAATGAGGATTCAGTCTGATTGCCCAACCATTCATAAGTTTTCTGCCTCTTTTAGTTTTACACCATATATACCGTTTGTAAATAATGTACACTGCATATATTTATAGTGACTATGCTTCTATTATGGTTTAATGAAATACTAAATGGACAGAAATTAAATATATATATATATATATATATATATATATATATATATATATATATATATATATATATATATATATATATATATATAATATATATATATATAATTTTAAATACTGTTCAAGGAAGCCTTGTGTGGTACAGTTATCACATCAAAGCATTTCTGAAACATTAAATATATTCTAAATAAATTCCAAGATTGCACCCATTTAATGTGGCTAATCAGAATATTGTAAATTTTGGAAGATTAAAACTTCTAGTAATAAAACTCCAGCAGCACAGGGCACCAGTTCATAGCATGGCAAACACTCTCATACAGTCACATTGTGGCCATTTTACTGTGCGTTTTTAGGGATGTAGGAGGAAAACTGTAATACAACCCACAAAGACACAGAAGGAACGTGCAAACTCCACATAGAAAACAAGAGTATAATTTAAATCAGGATTGTGTATCCTTTAGAAATCATCACTGACTAACTGCCTTGCCATACCTAAAACTGCATGCCCAGTAACTAAAATTTTTTTAAATCTAAAAGCTGTCAAAATGATAAATTCAGAAGTTTTCCTGGTATGTTCTTCCTCTCTGTATTGTTTTTTTGCCTGGTAACTGTTAATCAGCATATGAATTCTGTTATGCAATTTGGGTCAGCGGACGTAGTTTAAACCTCATTTTGCTTACATACTCCTCTTAGCAATTTATAGTTAGTCTCAGGGAAACGTCTTCTAGTGCCACTAGTATCCAAATGCCCTCCAGGCATCTTGTCTCCAAACCTATAATCTTTTTCTTTAATTAAGTACATCCATAGGGACTGTGCAGTTCATGAACAACTGCAAGCTGGTCAATTGTTTCCAGTGAAAACCTGGCCTGTGTTTGGACAGATCTGATAAGGAAATGTCACAGTATGTCATAACCTATAAAATCTTTCTTGGTTTAACTGTTACAAACATGTGCTGTTTAGGTTGACTGTAGATTTTGCTCTGTGTGACTATGAGTGTGGGTGAGAAGTTGAGTTGGCCCTTTGGATCTGACAGTGTTATATTATAGTATTATTGGTTTGTAGGGTCATTACAGTACAGAGTACAATGAAATTCTTACTTACATGAGCTAATCAACATGCAACACATCATCACTCTCTGGTGCCATGATCAGTGAGCATAAAAACCTTACCTCAAAATCTTCATTCTCCTTACCTGAAGTAAATGCTTCACATGGAAATTCAAAAATTGTAGGTAGCAGCAACATGGTGGGCATAAAGGATGGCACAGTGATCTGTGGATGTGTCGATCAAGAACATCATTAAATAGCCTAAACTCTGACTGCATGAAAGTATTGCTTTTATATCCTTACACTGATATTTCTTTGAAAACCACTACTTAGCAAGTTACATCACTGATGTGATCAATGTCAAGCTGTACTTTTTATATATTTTTAGATTATCCACCAAAAATAATAAAAAAAATTATAACTTCCAGAGGAACTGAAAAAATTTACTTTTTAGAAAACATAGTTATTATTATTATTATTATTATTATTATAATATAAAGTATCATCAACTCCTTATTTTTAACTTGGTTTTTATTTCCGTTTTATTTTAGGACCATAGGTCAGTGCATTTCACTAGTACATCATCCTTAATTCAGAAAGTGTTACAGGATAGAAGGAAACTGTACAGGTATAACATTGGTTTAAAGAGAATTGCCAGAGTAAATATGTTTTTTTAACAAAGGTTGAAGGAAACACAATGAACTTCTCTTACAAAGAAAGTCACCTGTTCTTCATGGAGTGCAATATTTTGTTGCACTTTGACAAATTCTGTATTTCAGAGTTATTGAGGTACAAAACAAGAATACTAAAAGTAAGGTCAGCAGATATCCCTTATTTCCCAAGACAGCCCCTTATACCAACTCCAATTTATGCGTCCCAAATAATTCCTAAAAAAATAAAATATGCTCCATATTTTAAATATAAGAATTTTCTTAGGGCCTCAACCTATGCAGACAAAGTACTGTTTAGCCACCAATCACATCTGCTCTATTCAAGATCTGACCAATCAAATGATCTGTAATTTTTGAAGCTGACAACAGTGCTAGTTGTACGTCAATGTGCTCCCTATATGGATCTCTTCAAATGAAAAATACTACCTTCAGACAGAGGAAAATTTGCAAAGGACTTCCACATGTTAAATTCTGTTGGTGTAATTCAACAACATGGAAAAGAAAGAGAAAGAGAGAGAATGAGAGAGAGATGAAAGGTGAAAGAAAGCAGTGCTTTGAGGTACTGGAGCAGTAATCAAACACAATTATTACTACTGAAACAAGGTATTTTTAAATTAGATTTTCTTTGAATATGACAAAAATGTATTAATCTACTTTAACATTATCTTCAGAGGAATACCATTATAATAAGCACCCCCTTGCTCATTACCCTTTTGTGAATCACTTGTTTGTATTTTTTAATATAATATGTATACAATACTTTAATAAAAGCTGTGGACATCATGATGATGGTAATTAAGCATAATACTTGAACACAAAAGTACATTCTTCAGGTCATGGCATGACTTGAAAAATTCAGGAACATGTAATAAGGGAAGATGTGTTTTAGGGTTAGTTACAGTAATTTTGTAAGGATATAGCATTATAATTATGATATAGAGTTCTTAGAGAATGATAATTAATTGGACCCTGCATTCTGACACCATCATTAAGTTTTCTAAAGACACAAAAGTGGTGGGTCTTTTTAGCAATTGGGACGAGTTACCACACAGAATGGAGATATAATGATCAGCGGACTGGTGAATGTGCAACAATCAGTATCTTAATGTGGAAAAAAAAGATAAAAAGATAAAAAAAAAAGATAAAAGATAAAAGAGATGATTTTTGAGTTCAAGAAGCTCCATGCTCTTCTGTCCACCGCACCTGGGGCCTCATGTATAACGCCGTGCGTAGAGCTTACACTATAACATGGCGTAAGCACAAAAGCGGGATTGTGCGTACGCACAGAAAAATCCAGATGCAGGAATCTGTGCGCACGCAAAATTTCACGTTCTTCCACTACATAAATCCCAATCAGTGTGAAAAGTAACGCACGTGCACGCGCCTTCTGTCCCGCCCCAACTCCTCCCAGAATTACGCCTCTTTGAATATGCAAATCAATATAAATAGCCTTCTGTGAAAAAACAATGGGAAAAGCACAGGGGAAAATATAAGAATTTCAGCGAATACCAAGTGGAGGCAAAGGAAAAACGTACTATTTGTTGGTTTAAACAGTGGTATAATCAACAAAATAAAGTTGATCGAGTGACAGAGTGTCGGAGAAACTCGAAAGATCGAGTTCACAAAGTCGCACAGTACCCGAAATAAAAAAGAAATCACATATCAAAGTCGCCGTGAAAAGGCGACTCGCAGCGGACCGTCTGAGTGTCATATGAAAGCTTATTAGGGTACAGACAAAAAAATAGGCACACAGTGGGGAAAAAAAGCATGAAATGTCAACTTTAATCTCGAAATTTCCACTTTAATCACGTAGTTTATTTTGCCATTAAAGTAGAACATCATAAACTTCATCTTAAAATCGTTTATTTTACTAGTTTCTCAAGTAGCACGTTAAATGCTTTGTTCTGTATTTGATCTTCTATGTGCTCTATGTGTGTGAATCACTACGTGCTTCCGTTCTTTCTCTTTCTCCGACAGGACACAGAATCCATTACATTCGAGATATTACAGCTCTCTGAATAATTAAAATACTGAGATGTGTACGTGATATCATTTTCATGATGATAGCAATGAAAGCATGTTATTAAACATGGGAACACGGTGGCGAAGTGATTGTTCATATCTCACGCAAGAGGCTTGCTGCGCCATGTGCGACCTTCGATGAAATAATTTATTACAGAAGTACTGTCTCTTTCAAACGTACTTTTCTTTCTCCAAATACCCAATTGCCACACAATCAGCTCTGTAATAGACGTTAAGCCATCTGTAAGCTTAGAATGCCGATTCTTCAAAACTTTTAAGGAACATTGAAATATCTTCGTAGTACATGTTTAATTATTCTATCTGTCTATCCTTCCAGTGTCGCGTCAGCACCAGCAATAATACAGCGCAAGGCAGGAGCTATCCGTGAACCAGCTATACGCTGCAGCACCGTGTCCTCACATGTTTAATTATTAACAATGCAGATTATTTAAATGAAGTTAAAGTTTTATCTGTATACTATAAGCAACATATTTTGCTGCATTTCATCTTAAAAATGATATTGTCATCATACGCGCTTTATAAAGTAGCGCAGGTTGTGCAATATTATAACTGTAGGGTAAGTTTACAGTGAGGTAATTGTACTTATATGTACAAACAGTTCTGCAAGGAGAACTTGATGGACTGATTGAGTGCGTTTATAGTTCTTGGGATGAAACTGTTTCTGAAATGCGAGGTCCGTACAGGAAAGGCTTTGACGCTTTCTGCCGTGGTTGAAGTAGTGTGTACTTGAAACTGTATACCGATAATTCTCTTTCCGATCAGCTGCTGCTATGATTCACACTCAGATGCAGTGATATAAATACTCCGAGTGGTGCAGTGAGAGTAATATGGAAAAAGATGATCCGCAGTGGCAACCCTTAACGGGAGCAGCAAAAAGAAGAACAAGATGCAGTGAGCGTAACAACGCTAAAGCAGTTATGGTATTTGGAATACTATGGCTATTCCCTGGACCATTATATTGCTACAGGTTAATTACAATCAGATGCATTACACTAATAAACAATATGCAGTTAATTTCAGTGTATTTATAAAGCCGCGTCAGGAATGTGGAGCTAAGAAAGAAAGGGTGATCACACAGGAACAGTAGCACTGCTTTGACGCTGGGTGCCGCCAGTCTGCAAAACCGAGCAGAGAAATTGTGTACGCCAAGGTATGCGTTACCGTGGAAATGTGCGTGGCTTTACGCCAAGTTTAGGTTTTATACATCGCGATTTGAGCGTGGAAACATTCGTACGCAACATTTCTGTGCGTACGCACCGTTTATACATGAGGCCCCAGATTACTTGGTGTGCACATGGCAGTTGACCTAACTTGGTCAATAAAGACCAACTCCATAAACATGAAGATGCAGCAGCATCTCCACTTCCTCTGCAACTAAGAGGGGCAAGGTTATCCCCCACATCCCCACCCCCCACCATTCTCACCACATTCTACAGAGGTGAATTGAAAGTGAAAGTTGAAAAGTGTTCTGACCAGGTGCATCACTGTCTGGTTTGGAAATGGCAGTGTCCCTGACCGCAAGATCCTACAACGGATAGTGCACACAGCAGAAAAGATCATTGGGACCTCTTTGCCCTTCATTAAAGACACCTTTACAGTAATCCTTCCTCCATCGCGGGAGTTGCGTTCCAGAGCCACCCGCGAAATAAGAAAATCCGCGAAGTAGAAACCATATGTTTATATGGTTATTTTTATATTGTCATGCTTGGGTCACAGATTTGCGCAGAAACACAGGAGGTTGTAGAGAGACAGGAACGTTATTCAAACACTGCAAACAAACATTTGTCTCTTTTTCAAAAGTTTAAACTGTGCTCCATGACAAGACAGAGATGACAGTTCCATTTCACAATTAAAAGAATGCAAATATATCTTCCTCTTCAAAGGAGTGCGCGTCAGGAGCAGATCATGTCACAGAGATAGAGAAAAGCAAACAAATCAATAGGGCTGTTTGGCTTTTAAGTATGCGAAGCACCGCGACACAAAGCTGTTGAAGGCGGCAGCTCACACCCCCTCCGTCAGGAGCAGAGAGAGAGAGATAGAGAGAGACAGAGTTTGTTTTTCAATCAAAAATTAATACGTGCCCTTCGAGCTTTTAAGTATGCGAAGCACCGTGCAGCATGTCGTTTCAGGAAGCAGCTGCACAAAAGATAGCAACGTGAAGATAATCTTTCAGCATTTTTAGACGAGCGTCCATATCGTCTAGGTGTGCGAACAGCCCCCCTGCTCAATCCCCCTACGTCAGGATCAGAGAAAGTCAACGCAAGAGAGAGAGAGAAGTAAGCTGGGTAGCTTCTCAGCCATCTGCCAATAGCGTCCCTTGTATGAAATCAACTGGGCAAACCAACTGAGGAAGCATGTACCAGAAATTAAAAGACCCATTGTCCGCAGAAATCCGCGAACCAGCAAAAAATCTGCGATATATATTTAAATATGCTTACATATAAAATCCGCGATGGAGTGAAGCCGCGAAAGGCGAAGCGCGATATAGCGAGGGATTACTGTATTAAGTGCTGCACCTGCAAAACCTACAGCAATGTAAAGGACTGCTCCCACGCCTCCCATCGTCTCTTTGTCACACTTCCATCTGGCAGAAGGTACCATCACACCCACATCAGCACATCACACCCATCCTGCTCCGTCTTCACTGGCTCCCTGTGTCTTACAGAATCGAATATAAATTCCTACTAATAACTTACAAAGCCTTAAATAACCTCACACCAAACTACATCAGTGACCTTCTCCATCACTATGTGCCTGCCCGCCCACTAAGGTCCTCTGATTCTGGCAACCTTGTTGTGCCCCTCACTAATCTACACTCCATGGGTGACAGGGCCTTCAGCTGTATAGCGCCCAGACTCTGGAATGACCTACCAAAATTAATCAGGTCAGCTGACTCCATGAATTCTTTTAAAAAACAACTCAAAACTCATCTGTTCAGGAAGGCTTTTAGCTCTATTTGACTTTATTACCCTTCTCTCAGTTTACTTCTCTGTCAAGATTTTAATGTAACCTGTGTGTGTGTGTGTGTGTGCAAGACCATCAATTATGTTGTCTGTTTCTTTCTTTTTTTCTTCAGAATTCACTGTCTTAATCTTCTTTATTTATTTATCTGGTTTGTACAATGCTATATACTGTATACGCTGCCATTCTTTATTATATTCTGTAAGTGCCTTGAGCATGGGAAAGGCGCTATATAAATAAAATGTATTATTATTATTATTATTATAGCATGCAAACCAGGTTCTGCAACAACTTCTACCCCTTAGCTGTCCAGAATCTAAACTCAGTGATGTCCCTCTCCCCTCAAATCTGCTCCTAGTAGCATATTTATATACTGTATATTTGTTACTACTCTTGTTTTTATTATTTATTTCAATGTATTACTATCGACTCATTTACCATTTATTTTTTTATATATTTAGTCCTTTATATTATAGTTCTTCACCTGACTTGTATGTGTACTGTGTTTATATGTATGTTGCAGCCATACTGTGTGTGGATGATATACAATGAATCCACTTGACTTGACTTGGTAATCAAAAAATATAGCTTTGTTGAATAACTATGAATGAGAACTAACCTTGGAAACATTTTGCAATGAAGAATTTTGAATGATTGCTTTGTTAAAAATCATTGTCCTCTTTTTTTTAATATATATCGCTCCTATCTCAAACTCAATGTCATTTTTAATTAAAAGCATTTTGTTGTCTCTCCCCACTGGTGAGGGAGTGGAGGAGTGTTTAAACAATAAATTTGTAAGAATTTTGACAAATACACTTAATTTACTTAATGTGTTCTGGCTGTCCCTTGTGTTTGTGCATCGTTTGTGCTCAGGTCACATGTTCATTCTTTCTATATTAATACATTTACTCAACCACTGTAATGACTGTACTGAAAATGTTTGAATTCTATTATATCCTCATCATTGTCATGGCATAACTAAAGGAGTTCCATATTTACATTAATGTACCTATTCACCCACCATTTAAAGAATGTAGTTAGCTCCAAATGCAATGGATTCGTGTCCTGTCCAGAGATAACGCTTGCCTACTAGCATCCAAAATATTAACTTTTTTGCATATACGTTTTAATTTTAAATGAAAGGTAGTATCTGCTTTAGTTGAAGAGGTAGTTACATAGCAATAAACTATTATCTAAGAATGAAACCAAGTTAATCACAAATTAATAGACAACCACGTTAAGCTGCAGAAGTACGGTGGATTTCTTGGTGGGCAAAGGGTTGCTAGGTAAGAAAAGATGGCATGATATGGAGTTCTGAGAGAGTGAGGGAATGAAACACATACATTGGTAGTACAACACGTATTTTCTTATGCCAGCAGGCAGAAAGCCAATACCAGGGTGTGGTAAGCCCAGGGCATTTACTGGATCAGGTAGAGGTGCAATAGTTATTAGCAATGGAGGGAAATAGAGAGTTTATTGTGGTCAGTTATTTATTTAAAAGAGTAAATAAAAATAATCAGGACATATGCATTTACTAGATAACTTCCCCAAGATCCACCAGAACTGATACCATTTGTCACCCGCCGTCACCCTGTTAGAGACCAAAATTATACAAAGACAAGAATTACAATATGGATCCTGTGTAACAAACCAATGAGGGTAGTGGGTCACAGAAAAGGAAACAAGAAAGTCAAGCTCCCATTGTCACTGACCACCAGATAGCCACCCACAAGTTTGGTGAATGAAAGGCATTTCCTAATTTTCAGGCTAGACAGTCACTTGCTTCCAAATGATTAAAGCTCAAGAAAAATCAGATTATAAAAACATAAATTCCAAGAGTCTGCAGATAAAAAAAGAGGGGTTTTCCAGCAACACCTAATTTCCAGTTTAGCAGTGGTGGTACCCAATGAAAACAACCTTTGATAGATTAGATTAAAAGAGTTAGTGGAACAATCCAGGGAAGGAAAAATGTGACATGAGTGAGAAATTTGGACAGAAAAAAATCAATAAGAGATGGAGATTGAGATAAAAGACCAAGGGCTGGTTTCTCAAAAGCTCTACACCAATGAGAAGAGCTGGTAAGACTCTCACTGGCTTTCTCAAAAACAAGTCATGAGAATCAGTGTATCAACTTACCACCTCAGGAGGCTTTGAGAAGCTTTTGAACAGCTGAATCAATATGTTCTCATTGTGTCAGGAAAATTGCTGTTTTGCTAATTGCTGTTCTTAAAACATTCTTCAAAGGAAACTGACACACCACAGAAGTACATTAAGAAGTATGGAAAATTATGTTTATAGAATAAGAAAACATAAAATGCTTAAAATATTATTGAAAAAAAACAAAAAAAAACAGACATTTATACCTTCCACTAAAAAGCAACAAAACAACAGTACACCTTGAATCTAGTAAGACAAATCCAGGTTATTTTAACATGTGCAGAAAAACTGCTTATTTGAACAATTTGTTCAGTTATTATAAATTTGTAAGTTTATTATGGCTCTGTAAAAGATATGCACTGCATTTACCTTAACAGCGGATATTTTTGCGTTGTGATTGGCCGTGTGAGGGATGCAGAGAAATAGAAGAGACAGAAAATGAAAAAGAGAGCTTTTTGAGGCGCTGTAAGGTGAACATACAGCTGCAATGATGAACGACTGAGAGGACTTTCTTTTTGCACTTGTTTTCTGTTCTTATAACTAGCATCAAACAAATCCAGATTTTTACAACAGTATACAACATGGCCTTACAGACAGTCAAAGAGTTTTTGTTTTGTGAATTTTCCAAATACAGTATGGCTACTCTTATTAATTACACACATTTTCAAATTAAATCTCCCATTGACGAGCCTCAAATCTGGTTGTAGTGGTCAGGAGATATACAGGTTTGCGAAAGAGCATGTCTGATACCAACTAATCAGTCCGCCATGAAGGCTAATATGCCATTTTTACCCACTGTCTCCATTAACATCACTTGAATCCTTTTATCATTCATTAGTAAGATATTCCAGGACTTTTAAACTTTCTCACTAATACAACCATAGAAATGTTACCAATTTTTTTTTTCTGTTTTTATCTACTTTTTCCTATACCATACTTTATTTGTCCATATGTACCAATGTGTTGCACCCTTCTTCTCCTGGCCTGTGTCCTCATTACTAATCCTATGGTGTCTGTGAGGAGCCACTGAGCCCTGCCCCCACGCCCACTGCTGCCTTTCTAGGCTCCATCTGGGTAAAAAGCACTCAGTCCTCTCACCACTGCTAATTCGTTGGCTCCTCACGGCGTGTGTACACTCCTGAGCCTAGTGGTCGCTCCTGCTTCCTGGATGTTCAACAGGAGTGACTTCTGAGCCCACTCCTGAGCACCAGCCACATGCTCCTTCCTGGGGCTCTACACCAGTCTGCCTGTTTCCTCTCGTATCTGCTCACTGTTTCTCACCCTCCTTCCTCTCTTCTTCCATTCCTTAATGTCCTTCCTCTTCTCTGGTCTTTTGTTTCTTTTTATCTCCTTTCTTCCTATACTCACGCTTCTCTTTTTAAAGTGGGGATGTGGCACAGCTGTGGCAATCAGCAGCTCCCGGCGCCATTTAGGGTCACGGACAATCCTGCACCTGTGCACTAAGCACACGGTAATCCGCTCCTGCATCGTGCATGGGAACCGCTCTCTCCATGCTACCACACTCAGACAAAGATGCAAGTGTGATGAGTAATTATTTAAAGACGCCAATCAGCCACAGACCTCACTTTACCACAATCCTCATCAATGTATTTATCGCAAATCAATGTAAAAAAATACATGTTGATATAAATATCAAGTATCAAGTTGTTGTACACTGAAAAGCATTGTATTATTAACACATTTGTGTCACAGCCATTTATATAATTATGTGTAACCGCTACATAGTAAATAATAATCTTAAGTCTCCTCTACTATAAACTTAAACACAGACTGTCCAAAATGCAAATTCCTTTTTAAGTAAAAAGTATTAACATTAAACTTTGCCTTTAAATAAGCATTACTGTTCCTTTTTGAACATGCTACACACTTAACCAGGTTTCCTCCCTCCAAAGACGTGCAGGTTAGGTGAATTGGAGACACTAAATTGGCCTTAGTGTGTGGTTGGAGTTGGTTGTGTGTGTGTTCAGCCTGCAATGGACTGGCTTGGCCAGGGTTTGTTCCTGCTTTGTGTTCTATGCTAGCTGGGATAGGCTCCAGCACTCCCACATTCCAACGCTTGATCTTGATTAATCGGGTTACAAAATGACATGACCTTGTTTATAAACTCAACTGGTTCCAGACCAGTACTTTTGGGGGATGTGGGGTGCTAACAAAATTTACACAGCACAAAAAACATTCATTTTAATAATGGCTAAATAAGGGCAGAGAGTTAGAGAGAGTCTAGTAGTTTAAAGACACAACAGTAATAGGAGGCGAATATATTTTTTTAAATTACAAACATCAATGCCTAGATATCCGAATAAAGATGTCATTGAGGTGGAAGAAAGGACAGAGAAGAGAGAGACAGAGTTGCAAACTTGAAGGAACCATAAAATACCCCACTGGATGCTACAGGGAAGAGGACCCAGCAATTGCTAGAGATATCAGACCTTACTTGTTGAAATTGGGTAAAGCTATCTATGGTAGGAGGACAGAATACCTTCTCACAGATTGAAGGCATTGTGTGCTATTAAGTCAGCAAAGTTAGGGCCATGTTTGTTTTTTAAAGATAGGATCTGGAAAAAAAACAGAATATGTTTGTATACTTTGGTCTACTTGGCATTTATCCTGTACAGTTGATTGATACAAAAGGATAACAATATTTCCATTAGTGACTCAAAATGTTAACAACAGCTAGTAATTCTAGGGATGAATGCTTGTGTCACTTGGTCAGTATTGCAGCTATGTTTTCGGTTTGGTAATTACTGTTAAATTATGTATTGCATGAAAATGCTTTGCCTAAGGAAACTGTAAGTGAAATTTGCATGGAGAAGACAAATGATGAAGGAGAGTCCAGTCTGGACATGAATGCAGCCACAGGCTGAGAGTCCAGAAGGCCCATATTTGTTAGGGATATCAATACACATCCTTTCCATATTATATTTTGCTAGTACTGATACTAGTAATGAGCTTGTCTATGGCAATAAGGAGAGTTTGGCCTGATGCGAGGATCTACATTATTTAGTTACTTCTGTTCATATGATCATATCATTTATCTGGTCTTCTTTATGCAGAGTATTTTTCTTTGTTCAAGTGAAACATTACTTACTGCTGCCTGTTTCTAAACTTTGCCCAGTTAAAAAACTAAATTAATCCCTTGGTTTTAGCAGCCTAGCTGTAAAAGTATTTGAGACAGCAAAATTAAAAGATTGAGATCAAGTTCTCTACTGGCAAAACATCATCTCAAATCCAAAAGCTGAATTGGTGCTTATCAGCTGTTGAATTGTCTTATGTTAATGTTATATAGTAATATTAATGGCTCATCTGCTAAATAATTCTTCAGCATTCAATACATTTTATATAAGAATGTGTCTTTTACGAAGTAGCTTTGAAATTTGTGAGCAGCAACATTTATTGTATTTTGAATAAGTGGAAAATGCGGTATCTTAAAATTAAACAATTAAATTAAACAGCAGCCTCACAGCCAATAGGGTGGTCCTGTCATACTCCAGTTATATACTGTGTTACACACGTGTGTTTAGGAGACAACTAAAGGGCTTGAATACATGTGATTCCATGCCAGACTAGGAGGTGGCGAAGTGCACTAATTTTCCCTCTCGATCTTTTGCAGAGCAATCTAGGGAAATTCCGCCCGGCTCTGGGGCAACCAATGACATCATTTCCAGTTCCGGTATTAATTACATCATTTCCTCCACTGGCCTTTAAAGCTGCCATCTTGTCTCCAGAAAGTCAGTTCTGTTTTGGACTCAGTTGAATGAACATGTCTTTGGTGCTAAATCAGTTTTGCAGCCAGGAACAATTATATGGGTGGCTGCCCCAAACCTTCTCAATGTCTGATGGTCATTTTTGTGACAGTGGCATAGTCGGCAGGATGGAGAAAATGCAGAAGAGAGCGGGACCTGACCTGAATCATGTCCAGGTGGGAGAGTACCTAGGCCGAGCTTTCGGGTGGGGAAAGAACCGCTGCAGACTCCGCTCCCTTTGACTAGTTCCGGGCCACCTAAAACAAATAGGGAGAGCGTCAATGGGACACACAGATGTGGGCTGGTTTCTATGGGGGAAACTATGGGGACATATTATGCTCTCTCAGAGGAGAGAGCTGTCCTCCCCACCGGGGCTAAGGCCCCAGAGCAAAGTGGGGATTCCCCAGACCAGCAGGTGAGGAAAATACAAGAGTGGAGATTTGACACTGAGCAGTCTACCCGAGAACAGCTTGATGCTCTCTGGGAAGAGGTGGCAGGTTGGCTAAGGCCCGCTGAATGCACCACCTTCCAAATAGTTAAGAAAGTGGCCTGTTTTGTATTCATAAATAGCCTGCCAGAGCATTTCACCCAGCCAGTCTGGGGAGAATTTGCTAATGTAAACGAGCTCATTGAGACATCTAGGACAGCCTTGCAATTTGAGAGAGCTGAACGGTCCTTACGCGGATGCCGCAGAGATTATGTCCCTCTTAATCTGCCCTCTCGGCATAAACTGGAGTTTGTACTGGAGTCCCTGATTCCGTGGGTGCGGCCCTCGCTTGGGAGCGATGCGGAATGTAAATGGAGAAAGAGGGGTGGATTGTGTGCACTTTCAAACCCCTTGTTAATGGCTCATAAGGGAGAGGTTATAATAAATGGGTACAAAGTAGAAGCTCTATTTGATTCCGGCAGCAACATTTCTATTGTTGACCGCCAATACGTACTACCCGCGACAATGGTTAAAAATAAAGATGAGAATTACCTGTGTGCATGGAGATATCCGCTCCTATAAATCCGCCCGATGTTTCATCAGCCACGGAGGATCACTTAAAAGAATCACTGTAGGGGTCCTCCCAAATCCACCGTGTGCTGTGATTCTCGGGCGAGACTGGTCTGATATTAAAAGTGGTGAAGTACTGATCTCTCCTAATCTGAAATTGGGCCTAGTAACAGACGGGAATCCGTCGTCTCAGGTTGTCTCCATACCGTGTACACAGCTGGTGGAGAGGGGTATGGGAGACCAAGAGGAGGATGGGGAACTTCCTGGACCGTCGCGGACCACTACGTCATCTTTCCGCGTCTCGCCAGAACGGGATGATTCTCCGCCCCTTGAGGTCAGACCAGACTCTCTCTCAGATCTGAGCTTCCAATTTAGACAAACACCGGCCTCATTTAAAAGGGAACAATGGAATGATGATTCCCTAAAGTTTGCTAAGAATGCAGTTGTCCTAGTCAACGGCCAACGCACCAATCAGCCCATTGCAACAAGGGGCCCACTTTGTTATAGAAAATGATTTATTATATTGGATCAGTGAGCATTTTGCAGAAGCTGTTGCTAATCCCACAAACTTTCCGGCTCCAACTTTGTGAGTTAGTGCACGCCTACCTCCTAGGAGGCCACCTAGGCACCGAGAAAACAATAGAACGTATTAAGCTCTGTTTCTATTGGCCGGGAATTAATGAGGAGGTTCGTCGCTTTTGTATTTCATGTCCGGAATGTCAGATGCGGCAAATTCCTAGTAGGGACCGTGTTCCTCTTGTTCCCCTTACCTTAATTGATGTCCCATTTGAAAGGATAGGGGTCGACATAGTGGGAGCCCTGGAACCCTCAGCCTGAGAACATAAATATATATTTGTCCTCGTGGATTATGCAACCCGATATCCAGAAGCTGTTCCGTTGCGCTCAGTCAATTCTAAAGCAATCGCACGGGAACTGATGGGTGTCTCTGCGCGAGTTGAGGTTCCTAAAGAAATCCTTACGGATCAAGGGACTCCGTTTACCTCGGAAACATTCAGGGAAATGGCCAAGTTACTTAAAATAAAGCACTTGAAAACCGCGGTGTATCATCCTCAAACGATGGTTTAGTAGAGAGATTTAATCAAACTCTCAAACAGATGCTTCGCAAGGTGGTCAGCGGGGACGGGAGGAATTGGGATCAACTTCTCCCCCTCGTACTCTTTGCCTACAGGGAAGTCCCTCAAGCCTCCACAGGGTTCTCACCCTTTGAATTATTATATGGACGACAACCCCGGGGGCATATTGGACATTTTAAAAGAAGGTTGGGAAGGAGAGGCTCTTCCCTCCACTAATATTTTGGAATATATCGCGCAATTACGCAATAGATTTGAGAAAATTCGTCCTATATTAAAAAGTCACATGGAGGAGACGCAAGCAGCACAGGCCCACTATTATGACCGTGAATTTGCTGAAACCATGGAAGGAAAGGAACCCTGATCCCACCTCCGGCCAGCCCCGCTCCTTCTTTGCTCAGTCTAACACACTTAACTTGGAGTCTAATTTGAATACCCGACAGAGGCGAGAGCTCGAAGCAGTTATCTCGTCCATCCCGGAGGTGGTAGACGAAAACCCCGGAAGGACCTCTCTGGTTGCCCACGATATTGTGACTGAGCCCGGGGTCATAGTCCGAGAACTCCCCTATTGTCTTCCCGAGGCAAAGAAGGCTGAAGTGGAACTGGAAATCAAGTGCATGCTGGACCTAGGAGTCATAGAGGAGAGTCATAGTCCCTGATCCAGCCCAATTGTCTTGGTTTCTAAGACAGACGGGAGTTGGAGGTTTTTCAATGACTTCCATCGGCTTAATCAGGTCTCACAATTTAATGCTTATCCAATGCCTTGAGTGGACGACCTCCTTGAAAGGCTTGGACAGGCTGAATATCTGACCACACTTGACATGACCAAAGGGTACTGGCAGGTTCCTTTAATGGATTCCACAAAGTGTAAAATTGCGTTTAGCACCCCTAGTGGGCACTGGCAGTATTGTATCCTTCCATTCAGGTTACATGGGGCTCCTGCAACTTTCCAGCGTCTGGTGGACAAAGTGCTCTGCCCAAATAACATGTATAGTGCTGCCTACCTGGATGACGTCGTCATTTATTCCAGCACATGGAAGGAACACCTACAGCATGTCCGAGCGGTAATACCGTCCGCAAACCAAGCGGCAGGTCCAGGCATTTCTCGGCTTAGCAGGGTACTACCGCTGGTTTGTACCATGCTTTTCAGAGAGAGCCGTGCCCTTGACTAATTTAACAAAGAAGAGGGCTCCTAACACTGTGGTATGGACTGATACGACTAAGGCAGCCTTCAGTGACTTAAAAAAGGCCCTGACGTCGGCACCTGACTTTTCACGTCCTTTTATCCTCCAGATGGACGCTTCGGACACAGGCCTAGGAGCAGTGCTGAGCCAAAGCATCGATGGTGCTGAACACCCCGTCATTTTCCTGAGCCGGAAACTGCTGGATCGGGAGAATAGGTATGCGGCGGTGGAGAGAGAGGCTCTTGCGATTAGGTGGGCGATTACACAGTTGAGGTACTACCTCTTGGGTCGGGAGTTTACACTTGTCACGGACCATGCACCTTTACAGTGGATGGCCTACATAAGGAGTCTAACCCTCAAGTCACGAGAAGGTTCCTTGATTTACAACCTTATAAGTTCTCGCTCATTCATTGGAAGGGTGCTCTACACGCCAACGCCAATGCTCTCTCCCGCGTTCACGACCTCTCGGTGCAGAACGCCCAACCCGATGGGTCTGGGCTGAGGGGGGGGGCCCTGTCACACACGTGTGTTTAGGAGACAACTAAAGGGCTTGAATACATGTGATTCCATGCCAGACCAGGGGGTGGCGAAGTTCACAAATTTTCCCTCGCAATCTTTTGCAGACCAATCTAGGGAAATCCCGCCCGGTTCTGGGGCAACCAATGACGTCACTTCCGGTTCCAGCATTGATGACATCACTTCCGCCACTGGCCTTTAAAGCTGCCATCTTGTCTCCAGAGAGTCAGTTCTGTTTTGGACTCAGTTGAATGAACATGTCTTTGGTGCTAAATCAGTTTTGCAGCTGGGAACAATTATATGGGTGGCTGCCCCAAACCTTCTCAATGTCTGATGGTCGTTTTTGTGACAACTATATATATATATATATATATATATATATATATATATATATATATATATATATATACTGTATACTATCAGTCAAAACTTTCTCCAGATTTTCTTCAAATTTAATCAATTGAAATGCGATGAATGACCTAAAGTGGTGAAATGTAAGCAGTAAGCTGCCAGAGGTGTAAATTTTAGTTTAAAGTTTAGTTTAGTAAACACTAAATAATGGAATTTCAGAAAATATTACAAATGGGACTTTTTCAGGGAACAACTAATAGGTTCCAACCTACAGATGTTCTACAGAAATTAAAGTAAATTAAGCCTTGCAAGTTGAAGCAACCAATTTGCACAGGTGTCCCAACTTCTAATGATTACTTTAAAACTCTCTGTCTCTCTTAAAGCAGAGCTGGAATAGACAGTGTTCTTTTGCTGGAGGCAGAGCCGGTGACTTGTACAGAGTTTCTGGCATTCTGAATCAAAGGGATTACCACAGTTTGGCTGTTATATGAGCAAAATGGGGCAAATGATTCCTTATTTTATTTATTTGTCATTGTTCATTTGTTCTATGCCAGTGTAATATTGTCCAAATAGTAGTTCAGAGGGTGAAGTAACACAGTCGGTTCCAACTCAGCTTTAAGACAGTTTTTAAAGGAGACCAGTTGAGTGCTTCCTCTCACTGCTCATCCTCCTCCATAGCAAGGCTGTGGTTCCATCATCAACTTTTAACTTATTGCATGGCCCGTGAACCGCATGCAGCTTGTAAAACTTTAATTGGCACTTTCTCTCCTTTATTAGTGTCTTCTTAATCACTTACAGCAACATACAAAGTGAAATTTGTAAAGATTTTTTTGTCACAGCCAATACATTTGGCAACATATAAGGTACTTATCCTATAGGTGGCACCATGTTAAACTGTATAGTAGGCTTTCTGTATTTGTGGATTCCAAACCTATACATTCAACCTAAAATATAAAAAAAAAAAATAAAATAAAGAAAGTTCCAGAAAGAAAAACCTGAATTTGCTGCTTGCCAATCACTATGCTGAATCTACATGAACGAAATGATGGGTAGGCATACCCTTCTGTAGACTCCTGCCATCTCATACATTCTCAGTCTCTCTCCAGCACTTGTTCTTTGAGCATCACTAATTGTGTTGCGTGCATCCCTTGTTTCTATTATAAAATGGCTCCTAAAAAGCAATTAAGTGGTAAAAGCATTTCTTCGATTGCTAACAGTATAGTTCTATTTCTCAATGAGAAAATAAAAATTTTAGTTCTTTCAAAAGGTGGCGTATTGCTTGCTAAAGAAAGGTAAGAACAAATCAAACATTAGCACAATAAAGCGTGAAGAAGCTGAAAATCGGTAAAGTATTAGTACTGACCCCACAGTGGCAAAAATGATCTCTCTATTTTCTGATAAAGTTCTAGCAAAGACTGAGAAAACATGAAGTGTTGTGGCTTGAGGACATGTCACAGAAACATATCCCTGTTGATGGTAAAATTATGCATGAAAAAACACTTCACTTTTATGAGCACTACTGTGAGGGTGGAGGAGAATGAGAGGAAGGAGTTTAAGGCTAGTAAGTGATGGCTGGCTAGCTTTGTAAAATGCCACAGCCTTGAGAAATTTAAAGATTGCAGAAGAATCTGCATCATCATAGAGGGAGCATCATATACCATATTTACCCGTGTACCACGCGCACATTTTTTCCTGAAAATTAGCATTAGAAAATCAGGTGCGCGTCATACACGAGGAAATTTTTTTCTGTAATGTTTGCTTCTTCTGCTTGGGCTCTCTCGCTTGCTCTCTCTCTCGTTCGCTCGTGCTTTCTCTCTCTCTCTTGCTCGTTTGTGCACACTCTCTCTCTCTCTCGATCGCTCATGCGCACTCTCTCTCTCGCTCGTTCGCTCATGCGCACTCTCTCTCTCTCGCTCGTTCGCTCTCTCTCTCTCTCACGCTCGCTTGTGCGCTCTCTCTCTCGCTTGCTCGCTCACCTGTGCGCGCTCTCTGTCTCTCTTGCTCGTTCGCTTGCGCATGCTCTCTCCCTCTGTCGCTCGCTCTTTCGTCATGCAACAAAAACAGAAGCCCTAACGTGCCCTAAACTCTTCCTATACAATCACAACGCGCGTCATACACGGGAAAATTTTTTTTTGTGATTTTCTTTGTAAAAGTTAGGATGTGCGTCTTACATGAGGGCGTGTGGTACACAATCCTTTATAGTCCATGACCCAGAAGTGCTTCTGAACCCTCAGTCCATGTGACTTCTTAGCACTTCCGGGTCAGATCAAAAACTCTTCTTTTTCATCCCGGAAGCACGTCATTCCTTCTGTCCATGTGACTGGGACGTACTTCTGGGGTGTAGGGAAAATAGATCTCCTTGTGTCTCCCTGCAGCAACTCCTGGCGGTCCCCATGGTAGCCAGCAGAGCTGTGCATAAAAACTTCATTGTCCATAATTCCCTGCTGGCATATGGGGCACCTCCATGCTGCAAGGAGGGCTTCATCTAGTGGCCTGGGGTTATTGGCCGGGATGAATGACAGGCCATATCTCACAGTACTCCCCCCCCCCCCCCAGCGAAGAAGCAAGGTTCGAAGCGTCCAGGAGGATCCATGGGTCGGGCCTTGGCTACGTCGTCGAGACTCCCCGGAGAACCTAGGGGGAACGTTGTATAGGGAACCCCTCTGATCCCCTGTCCTCCGAGGACAACTTCGCCATACATGGCCAGGCCGGTGGCAATCGTAGCATAGCCACCGTCCTCCCATTTGTATACATACACCTAGGTGGAAATACCTAGGAAACTCTGGCTCCACCCCTTTTCCCACCGAGGAGGGTTCTACGGCTGCCTCTGATGTCCCAGTTCTCTTTTCTATTTTGTCAGGAGACCCGCGCTTCATTTTTGGGATCTTCTGTTTAATCTGGGGCTTATCCACAGTTTGGGTCTCTCTATGTGTATGAGAAAGCCCCTTTACTGTCTGAATCCCCTTTGATTTATGTATGACAGGCTTCAGTGTCTTCAGGATCAGATCGTTCCAGGAGACAGCACCATCCAGCTGTTCCAGCTCGATCGACCCTTCCACCAAGCCAACGGTCATCATTTCCGCCTCTCTTGTAGGGCTCGCGGTTACTTGGCACCTGCTATGGATTAAACGCGGGCCCGTGTCACTCTGCGTCCCTATTTCATTATATACGGTACAGGTCTTGCTTACCTGTACCACCGCATTTACCATAACGGGAGACTCCCAACCAAATCGCTGTAGGTATTCTTCCACCTTTCTTATCGGCGCTTCGGCCGCTGCTCCCAGCTCCTCAACGATCTTTTTAATTGTCGTCACAACCTGTAAGAAACTGTGCACGGGCTGAAGCAACTTCTCCAGCTCACGCACGTCCAAAAAGTTATTTAATTCAGCCGGAGGTATGCTCAGGAGATCATTAGCTTTACCCTCTGGCTGGGAGCCAATGAGCACACCCGCTCCTGGCACGTGCTCTGACGGGTTCCACAAGGGAGCCTGGGATTTGGAATTCTCTTTGACCGAGGACCGGTTCGCCATCTTTGGTGGACTGCGATCTGCCTGTATTAATTTGTCAGCAGCTCGACCAGCCATTTCCCGGCCCTCCTTACCTTCTCATGGGGTGAGCGGTGCTTCATTCGCCTCCCCCTTCCCCTTCAGAAAGTCCAAGTCCGTCTTCTTGATGGCGAAGTCGAAAGCAGTAGGACGCGGCCCTCCTCCTTTCCCCAATCCTTCAGGGTGGGTCATGTGTCCCTCGTCGTCACCTGACATGCGGAAGTCCTTTGTATTGCTCATCTGCCCGAACAAGAGCGCAACACCGTCTTCGGGACACTCTCCTGCATCCCGCAGAACCTCCGAATGATCTTTTCCGAGGTATGTGCACGGGACAAAATGTGTTATTTTAAAGATGTTATCAATTGAATCCCCAGCACATACCTCGAAGCAGTCGTCTTCCTCCGGAGGCTTCTCCCGAAACACGTAGCCGCTCCGTGGCTCATCTTGAGCGCAGGCAATTTTGAGCCCTAGACCTCTGCTGTTGCTTTGTCTTCTTTTTGACCATGACTGACTCGGTAATTTAGGTTTTTGGTGATTTTTTCCACGTGTCGTGACGCTGCCTTCTTAGGGTTCTGTCCACAGTAAATTTTAAAATACAGGTCCTCTGCCAAACTGACGGCCAGAGAATCCTGCCGGTTACACCAACTGTGACAGATAGGGGCGCTATTGCTCCCTTGAACCCTCGGACACCACGTCAGACACCAGATAAAATCCAAATATTGAATTTATTATTATATATAAGTGCACAAAGTACTACCACTCCACAAATCTCCAATAAATAAAACACAATCAATAATCCTCCACTCCCAGACGCTTAGCCACCCTGCCTCCCAACTCAGCTCGTCCATCTGGGATTTCACACAATCCTTTATAGTCCATAACCCGGAAGTGCTTC
Organism: Erpetoichthys calabaricus; assembly: GCF_900747795.2. Lineage (NCBI taxonomy): Eukaryota > Metazoa > Chordata > Cladistia > Polypteriformes > Polypteridae > Erpetoichthys > Erpetoichthys calabaricus. The sequence goes on along the minus strand of NC_041394.2, from coordinate 212,055,230 downwards.
TGAACCCTCAGTCCATGTAACTTCTTAGCACTTCCAGGTCAGATCAAAAATTCTTCTTTTTCATCCCGGAAGCACATCATTCCTTCTGTCCATGTGACTGGGACGTACTTCCGGGGTGTAGGGAAATAGATGTCCTTGTGTCTCCCTGCAGTGACTTCTGGTGGTCCCCATGGTAGCCAGCAGGGCTGTGCATAAAAACTTTGTTGTCCATAATTCCCTGCTGGCATTCGGGGCACCTCCATGCTGCAAGGAAGGCTTCATCTAGCGGCCTGGGGGTATTGGCCGGGATGAATGACCGGCCATATCTCACAATGTAAATACTATGTCATTTTATATAAAGGACTTGTGTGTCCACAGATTTTGTTATCAAAAAGGGTGTCCTGGAACCAATCCCCCAAATATATCAAGTGACAACTGTTTTTCAAATTCTATGCTACCTAACGTCAAAATTTAGAAACAGTTATGAGCAAATACTGCTTCTGCTTGCTTGGTGAAAAGTCATAGCAATTTGCTTTACCAAGGAAAACAAAAGTTAGATTAAACAAAAACACAAAAAATTTCAGCAATGAAGAGAGAAGTGAAAATATGTCCAAATGTGTTGCACAAGCATTGAATTACCATGTTGATAAAAAGAATGAAGTGCAGTACCGTTTAGGCAAAATGTGCTTACATTTAGCAAAGACAGAAATGTATGATCTATGCATGATGAATACTAAAAGTTCCAAGACAAGCAGACGCATGAATTTTTATTTATATTTTTAATGTGCCACAAAACTTTTGATGTAATTTAGAACACCATTTCCAAATCACGCATGGAAGATTCAATGGGAGTAACATTAAGAAAAACAAAATCTAACAGTTTACAACATCACTAGATGAGCAACAAAAAATCATATACAGAATGAACTCTATTTCAAAGTGTTTGACAGGAGCAACATTTGAGGCTGACTGGATTTCAGCAAGAGTGAAAAATACATTTTATTATGCAGAAATAGTAACAGTGTCCTTGGCATCATATTGTATGCTGATTTCAGCAACAGACACAGTTATAAAACAACTTAATGGACTGGTTATTCAATTTAATTATAAGGGGGCAGGTCAAAGACAACCAGTTAATAGCACATCATTCCACTGTGTTGTGTATGACAATGCTTACCTCTGTGTAGGGGTCAGATTCCCAAAACATAATTTATTTAGAAAAGAAATGTTATATTTACTGCCACTGCTTTATCAAACTTGAGGTGAAGTACACTCTTAAAGGATTTTAATGAAAATAACCTTAACTGGTTAACATGGATGGTGCGCCCAATATGCAAGGGAAAGAGAAGGGACTTATTGGACTGACAAAGAAAGTGAATGAAATTCCAGACTTTGTTTGTTCTCACAGCATCATTTAACAAGATGCTCAAAATTCATATAAACAATGCACTCTGACACAGTTAGTTGTGAGTGTGGTTAACTTCACTGTTTCAAGAGCCCTGAATTATCAACAGTTCTGGCAGTTGTTGGAAGAATAGGAAACAAAATTATATTAACAAAATGAACAAAACACAGAGATTTGGTAATGCACAACAATGTGAAATGGTTACCTCATGGCAGAGTACTCGAGTGCTTTCTGAGCCTCCTCCCAGAAATCCAAAACTTTCTTGACAGCAAAGGGAAAAGCAAGGCAGAATTTAAAAAAACCCTGAGTGGATTCTCAAACCTGCCCTTTTCACTGACATTACATTTCATTTGAAAACTCTGAATCTCTGTCTCCAAGGAAGAGAGAAACACCTGGGTATCATGCTGCTTGTAGTAGATGCATTCCAAAACAATGTCACAATATTGTACACACTTGACAAAGAGCTCATTCACTTTCCAAAACTGAGAAGTGTAACTATTGATAACCCTGAACTGCTGCAGCACTTCAAACACAGTGCCTTAGAAAAAGTAGTGCAGGATCTAACAGAAGAGTTTGAATAGAGAATAGAGAATTTGGAAAAAGTACAAGCATTTTTTGACTGTTACCTCTCTAAGCCTGCAACAAACTAAAATACAACAATAAAAATGTCAGAATGATGGCTCGCAATTCCACTAAACACAAATTCAAGGCAGGTCTGTTTTCATTTGCATTGCTGTATTTATTTGACTGCCTAAAATCATAATATACTTCACTGTAAAAGAGATTTTTCTAGTCCAAAACCCTGAATGGTAAGGAAAGTAATTTATTGCTAGTTTGAATAGATTTATTGTATTTTGATTTATTTAATAGGTGGCTCATCTCGATGGTGACCTACTAATGTGGCTCCCTTGTTATTAACATATTGAGGGACTATGCCAGCATATACTTTACACCTCGAAAAATTGTCTCTAAGCACTGTTACTGTTAGAAATTGTCATTTTTAGCACAAAACGGTACTGAAAGGTATGTATACTGTATGTGTATGTATATATATATATATATATATATATATATATATATATATATATATATATACAGTATATACATACTGTGTATAGTTACATTAAAGAAATTTAAAGGCACATATAAACTATAGCATTTGTACTTATACCTGTCTTGACTCTTTTAATACTGCAAAAAGATCTTAATTAAAGTAGAAGTAAATTCAAATGCCAACCTTAGCACTCATCTCAAAGACAGGCGTTATAACTTTAAATTTGTTTCTTAGTTAAGGTTGGTTGCTGCCTTATACTGAATGCTGCCAGGAAAGATTTCAGCTTCTTAGGATTCTGCATTGCAATAAGCAGGTATAGTAAATGAATGAATAAATGGATAAGAAAAGTTGCTGACTTTGAATATGGTTTCAGTGATTAATTTTATTGGAGAAAAAAAAAACACTTGGTGCAAGGTCAATGCATGGATTATTTTATGTACCATTGCAAAGTTCTTTTTCCCAGAGATTTCAGAAAATAGTCCAAATTCAGCTATAGCTCTGGTAAAGTTTATGCTATTGATCAAAAAAGAAGGATTTTTTTTCTCTATTTTTGTTAAGTTTGTGATTTTTATCTGTAATAATGCTTTTCTCTTTGTATCTATGCTTTCTCACTTTATTTACTGCCTTTGTGTGTGAGTATACGATATTGCTCTTGTCTTTACCTTCTCCATTCTTGTAACCTGTGGGATGAATTTGCATTATCACTCAAAGCAGCCACCTCATTTTTTGTCCTAAAATCCTCTGACATGCTATGCTTATTTTTCTATTTTATTCAATATCATACAATTACTCTCTGTGTTGCATGCTTTTTCAATTATTGGAGCTGCTTTATTTCTAGAGTTAAGAATTTATTGAAAGAACACAGTTCAGTCTGTCAAAACTCATTTGATTAGCTCATTTCTAAGTTGTCCCGATAGCACATCTGGTAATTCTTGCCAGGATGAGAAAGTGACAAGTACTGTCCACTTGCACAATGCATATTGTAACATATCCTCCCCAGAGTACAAAGAACCCCCAGAAAACTTCATTCACAACTTATTTTGAGAAACAGGGCCAAATATCCCTTATACTAAGCTCATCATGGGTATTGTTCAATCCAAAAAGCAATGGATATGCCAGCAACTATAAATTCAATTACTGAAGAGGAGGAGATCATTTTTATTGAACTGCTGGTACTTCTTCATATGTGCAATCTATAGTCCTAAGTCACTCACTTCCACCATTGAAATTCTTAATACTCATGTCACTCTTTTAACAGTTGCAATAAAAGATACAGTTGAATCTGGAAATTAAAAATCTTGATTAAAAGTGTTCTTCAGATAATGTATCATTCTATTTGTTTTAAAATAAAAAAGAAAAGCATTTTTAGGTAGTAACTTATATATTGTTTACACCAAGTTAAACTGTGAAAAGTCCAGACTTTGCAAGTAGTAGGAGCTATTTGTTTATATATTGTAATAGGAATCATTTTAGACTAATTCTGAGCTAACGTTAGTTGTTTAAGACAATAACAATCCTTCTTTTGGTCTAAGAATAGGGGCCAGAAAAAGTGAAAAAAAAATCTGAAAGTAAATTATAAAATTCAGGTGCAATGCCCGTCAACCGACAGTCAAAATGTTTTCATGACTAGTGTATGATGACGCCACAAAAATCTGTAGAGTAAACATGGAAATCTGAGAGTTGCATCTCCGCTGCTTGCAGATTATGTTGTCTCATAAGAGTGTGATCTCTTGTGCACTGGGGCAATACACAGCTGAGTGGGATGCACTTGGGATAAGAATTAGCACCTCCAGAACAAGGCCCTCTCCAGAAAAAGAGTGGCTTGTTCCCTTTAGTTAAGGGGTGAGCAGATGCCCCAAGTGTGTTTCTTAAGTACCTTAAGGATTATTCAAAAACCTTTTGATATAACAATCAGTCTAAAATGCCATTCTTACTTATACGCTTCAATGAATGAGATTGTGAGTACATGTGGCAGAAATGAGGTGCCTGTGCTGAGATTCTGGGCTTATTGTCCAAGACACAGTGAGGAGTTCAGCAAAACATGAGGGTCTCAGAGTAAAGCCACTGCTTCTGAAGAATTTTAAGAGACAGTTGAGGTGGTTTGTTCATGCCCCCGGTTAGTTCCCACGGAGGTTGTATCAGGCAGGGCATAATGCAAGAAAAAAAAAAATTCTGCTGAATGGCTTGGGAGCATCTGGGAGCTGCCCTGAAGGAGATGAAAACAGTTCTTTGGAAAGGTGCAATCTAGTTTTGATGGTTTCAAACTGCACATTCAAGGAGTATACATTATAATTAAAGAGACCATTTATGTAAACATTTAAAAATGTGTTAAAATACAAATACTGTGACTGGGAAATGAGATGCTCCAAGAGATATTCAGAAATAGTAAGATACTAGAAAAAGAGGTCCAACAAATTGATAGCTGGATATTGCTCAGAACATTCACTTACACCAACTTTTGAAATATGGAAACATTTGCTTGCTCTGAGTCTAACAATTCATATAGGGTTCCATTATCTAAGATGCTTTGAAGATAGCTATTCTTTACAGACTACCACTGCTGTTGTGAATATTGGGATCATTTGATACACATTTTAACAAAAAAAGTATCATTTTACCATTAGAACAAAATTACAGGATTAAGATCAATGTTTCAAGGAGCAGAATCAGAGACCTTAGACCAAGAATTTATTTTTTCAGTGACGGGTTACTATAATGCCCCTTCGCTCTCAGCTTTTAAATCCCGGCTGAAGACTCAGTACTTCAGTTTAGCATATCCTGACTACAGCTGTTGATTAACTGTACATACTGCATCTCTGTTGTTAGTCATTAGCACTAAAACATAAGTAACATGATAGTTAGAATTGGATACTAACCCTCACCTATTCTGTTTCTCTTCTCGGTACTCAAATGTGGCACTTGGTGCCACGACCCACCCGCCAAGTTGTTTTGCCTGCCTAAGGTAAAGTCATCCCTGATGGAGGATCGCAGGAATCGTGAGGAAGAGGGGTCTTTTCATTGGATTGGCTGGCCCAGCACTGTTTCAGCCGTGGAATGGACAAATGGGGGAGGCAGCTTGATGGATGAAGTCTCCAGGAGTCTAAAATTATCCAAATCTTATCTTATTATGTGATATCATGTACTGTTAAATTCTGCTCCGTACTTCTAAAAAATTTTTATTTTTTATTTTTTATTGAGGATTTGTTCTGTTCTGTGTATTGTATTGCATTGACCCCCTTCTTTTGACAACCACTGCACGTCCCACCTACCTGGAAAGGGGTCTCTCTTTGAACTGCCTTTCCCAAGGTTTCTTCCATTTTTCCCTACTAGGTTTTTTTGGGAGTTTTTCCTTGTCTTCTTAGAGAGTCAAGGCTGGGGGGCTGTCAAGAGGCAGGGCTTGTTAAAGCCCATTGCGGCACTTCCTGTGTGATTTTGGGCTATACAAAAATAAACTGTATTGAATTGTATTGTATGATCTGCTTTACGATGTTTCTAATAGTGGTCTCAATAAACTTCAATATGTCAATAATTCATTGAGCAGACTTTTTTATTCAGACAAGATCCTGAAAAGAACTGCTCATTGACTCCCTATAAAGGTTCATTAGCTATGCAAGACACAGTAATGACTTACAAGACTTTAAACAACCTTGCACTTCTTTGGTCTGCATCTGTGCCCTTCTGCACAAGCACTCCCCACTGATTCAAGTACTTTATTAGGAGTAGGAAAAGTATAGCAGCAGATCAGATTAGAGGGAATCACTCTTCTTCTTTGATTAGATGGAAGAACATGTTACTCTTTTAAAATGCCTTACGTCAGTCAGTTAAATAATTGAAATCTTTAGGTTTTTTATGATAAACTGTACACCTTAAGCTTTGTATAAATGTATGACTTATTTCAGCGTTTTCTGGTTTGTTGTATTTGTTTTCTTTTAGTAACTTGAGTATTATCTTATTGTAAAAATTACTTTGCTTTTTAAAGGTGCTATACAAATACACATTTGTTATTATAATTAAGTTTTAAGTCATGAAATTTACTGTATAACATACTTTATAATTACTGGATAACAAACTCTTTTATATACTGTATTGTTATATGAGACATATAAAAATATATAAAATCCTTTTACAAAAGCTCATACAACCAAGCCAGTAGAAAGAACATTCTTAACCATACTAACCTCTAAGCCCAAATTCATATATTAAAGCCAGGTAGCCTTGGTGGCTGCCATGCTGTCTAGCTTCATCACATTTGGCTGATTTAGGTCTCTCTAGAAATATTGTGCTGTCATTTATTAGCCTGGGAGACTCCAGCCAGTCAACAGACAACTGCCCATGGCCTCTTTCTTACTGCAGTACCTATAGAATAACTACTTACTTGTTTGTATTAACACCATTAACTCAGACTACTTTAAATTAGAACATGGTACCAGACAAGGATGCCCCTTTTCACCACTACTTTTTGCAATCGCCATTGAGCCACTGGCAGTTCACTTTTGAAATGCTTATGAGATAAAGGGGATTATCAGAGAAGGACTTGAACAGAAAATTTCTGTATATGCAGATAATATGGTACTGTATATATCAGACCGAAAAAATACTGCAGTCCTAACAGGACTAACAGAATTTCAAAAGATTTCTGGTCTCAGAATTAATTTGAATAAAAGTGTGCTCTTTCCATTGACTTCTCAAGCACACAATATCAGATTGGACACCTTACCTTTTATTATTGCAGATCAGTTTAAATATCAAGGGCTAAACATCACAAGTAAACACAAAGCTCTTTATCAACAAAATTCCGCCGTCTGTATGGAAAAAATTAAGCAAGACTTGCATAGATGGTCAACCCTTCATTTCACTTTAGCTGGAAGAATTAACATTGCTAAGATGAATATCCTCCCTAAGCTTCTCTTCTTATTTCAAAATATCCCAATATACATCAATAAATCATTTTTATGAAATTAGATTCAACCATAACCACATTTATTTGGAATTCAAAACATCCACGCATCCAAAGAGTGACCCTACACAAGGCCAAAGGCAGAAGGTGGCATGGCTCTACCCAACTTTCAATTTTATTACTGGGCAGCAAACATACAAACTATAAAAACATGGACATGGACACAAATAGATGAACATGTACAGGCTTGATCTGCAATAGAAATAAAATCTTGCAGTACTTCTTTACATTCCTTGCTTTGTGCCCCAATAAATGCAAGTTATCCCCAATATACTAACAACCCAATTGTGCTTCACTCACTCAGAATATGGAACCAATGTAGGAAGTATTTTAAGATGGAGAAACTTTTATCTGTGGCACCTTTGCACGAGAATCACCTTTTTCAACCCTCACAAACATATGCAGTTTTTAATGTCTGGAAAACATTCGGGATTAAATCACTTAGAGATCTGTACATAGACAACGTCTTTGCATCCTACGAACAATTACACTCCAAATTTAACTTTCCAGCAACACATTTCTTTCATACCTTCAAATTAGAAACTTTGTTAAACAGAACCTGCCCAATTTTCCTCCCCTCCCACCTCCCTCTATGCTAGAAAAAATATTGATCAGTTTCAAGGACTTAGACAGCATTTCTGCAATATATAAAACCATTTTACAGTCCCTCCCTTTCAAAGATCCAAGAGGAGAGTGGGAAAAGGATCTCTCACTCAACATCTCAGAAAAGGAGTGGAAGGTAGCAATGCAGAGAATTCACTCAAGCTCCATATGTGCAAAGCATACAATTATTCAACTCAAAATTATATATCAAGCACATCTCTCTTGTTTAAAATTGTCCAAAATGTTTCCAGGGCAAGATCCAACCTGCGAATGCTGCAATTTCCAGCCTCACTGGGTTACATGTTTTGGGCCTGCAGCAAATTAACATCATTCTGGACCAAAATTTTTTAATGCCTTTTTGACATCCTTAGTGTCACAATCCCTCCTAATCTGCTAACAGCTGTGTTTGGGGTACTTCCAGATGGGCTTAAAGTGGAGAAGGACAAACAAACTGTGATTGCCTTCACTCCACTATTGGCACGCAGACTTATCTTGCTAAACTGGAAGAATCCTAACTCTCTCCTTTTAACTCAGTGGGTAACTGATGTTATATATTATTTGAAATTGGAAAAAATCAAATTCTCACTTAGAGGATCTGTGCAGAAATTTTTCAAAACCTGGCAGGATCTAATCAATAACATTTTAGAATAAGCTTTTAAAGCACTGAGGAAGCAGATTCTCTCCCCATTTCTTTTTCTTCTCCATTTATCTTTATTCACTTATTAATTTATCTATTTTTACTTATTTTTACTAGCTTTAAGTTTTATTCTGCTGCCCATGTTCTCTTTCTCAGGGGTGGGGGTTGATTTGTTTTCAATCCTATTTTTGTAAAATTGATCTATTTGTATGGAATGTTGTGTGATTTCAATAAAATCAATAAAATTATTTAAAAATAAATAAATAAATATGTAAATAAATAAATGCATTTGTGAAATATGACTATAGTTAAGTAATAACAAAATGACATGTGAGCATAAATCTGTTGTGAAATGTTTTTTGTTGCTTTTTTAATTATTTCTTCATTTATTTATATCAGTGACACCCCGCTCAACATAAAATCTGCCTTGAATGTAATTGTCATTTCAAAATTATATGGCTGGGCTCTTTCAATTGCTGTTTTTTTATTGGTGAATCACCAGTGAAGCACATGTTCAAATGTGTGACGGAGTGCATTTGTGACGGATATGAGTGCAAGAAAATGTCCAAAATTACTGTGCAAAGTGTCTGCTTTAATTCAACCATCAATGAACTCAGCATCAAGAGTATGTATCTGAAGTACAGTAACTCATGTTGGCCAAAGATTTAAGCTCAGTATACAAGTTTTTCTAAACTTTTATGGTCTTGCAACCCAGTTTTCCATTTTTAAGCTAATTAACCTTCCCAAGACAATAACAAGCATGATTGGATGAGATGTTCTCACTTTGTTAAACAAGTACAGTCAGAATAGCAGTGGGTTAGATTTGGTCCCCCATGCTAAACTGAACGTGATTGGAAAAGTGGGGGGTGGGCTTCCCCTTGGTGAAATAAGCTAAATGGAAGAGAAGTTTCCCTTCATGGAATGAGAGTAGTTAGAAGCGGGAAAAATACCACAAATTGCTGTCAACCACTTTAGCGACCCATTCATGACCCAACAATGACAACCCAAGACCCAGTGGTTGAGAAACACTGCAATATACAGACATCAAAAAACAAGCTGAAAATGACAGTTTCCTTTACAAGGTGTATTTAATGTCATGCGTGATATCAGTGAAATAAATAAATAATGTTGCTTGCTTGAAGCAACAAAAACATACAGTACATTTCATTTAAAAACTGTATTATTAATTGTCACAAAGCACTGTGGTTTTATTTTTATTGTCACAATTTGCAATGACTTTACTTATATGTGGATTTATTTATTTACCTTTGTTCAAAATATTCCTCCATACTTTATACACAGCACAATTTTAGATCTATACGCATACCGTTGTGGCCAAAGGTTTTGAGAATGACACAAGAGATACTTCTCCTAACCATCAAAGAACAGTTTGGTGATGAACAATGCCTTTTCCAGGATGATGGAGCACCGTGCCATAAGGCAAAAATGATAACTAAGTGGCTCGGGGGAACAAAACATTGAAATTTCAAGTTCATGGCCAGGAAACTCCCCAGACCCATTGAGAACTTGTGGTCAATCCTCAAAAGGCAGGCTGGACAAACAAAAACCCACAAATTCCGACAAACTCCAAGCATTGATTATGCATGAATGGGCTGCCATCAGTCAGAATTTGGCCCAGAAGTTGATTGACAGCATGACAGGGCGAATTGCAGAGGTCTTGAAAAAGAAGGGTCAACACTGCAAATATTGACTCTTTGCATAAACTTAATGTAATTGTCAATAAAAACCTTTGCAACTTATGAAATGCTTGTAATTGGACTTCAGTATACCATAGAAACATCTGACAAAAACATCTAAAAACACTGAAGCAGCCAACTTTGTGAAAACCAATACTACTGCCAATCTCAAACTTTTGGCCATGACTGTACAGCTTTTAGATGTTTATTATCTTGTTGTGGATGATTACCGGCACTTGGCCTGGCTCTCCAGTTATCAGTGCAGGTTTATATTTTGCAGTAGCAGCCCTACAAGATCTATCAACTGTTACATGTCACATTTACCTACCTGTCTACAAATCAATATGGTACCCACATAATCCATATTGTCACAATTCTCAGTCCCACCCTGGGTGAAACAATCTGGGAACATAAAGTAAGCCACTAGAAGAGGGATTCAGAACTCAGTTAATTTCAGATCCAGTTCTTATCTCTTTATAAGTATAAGGTTAATATCTGTGTCTCATCCCTCTTCTTATTTTCTTTAGTACATTTTTTTTCCATGATACTGTTCTTCCAAGTTGGAATATATGGCAGGCAACTAGGACAAACTTGGTTCCAGGCACAAAAAAAAATGATGTACTGCAAAAATAAATATTTTTCTATATAAGATTTAGCATATCATGGAAAATTTGGAAAATGTTATTACAATTACAATGAGTTTACCATAAACAATTTTTGCAACACATAAAATTATTGAGACACGTTTACTATTCTTTTATTAAAAAAAAAATTATCTATTGGGGAATGGGGGTAGTTCAGACTCCAGACCTCCAATTTAAAACACAAGAACAGGTTGGGTATTTTTAAATTTGATAAAAACGCTTCACTTTGAACATAATGTCATGTGGCAAATAAAAATATACCATGACTGTGAAGAAATAACTCTGACTTGAAAAATGGCAAATATATCTTTAAATGCGTAGACACTAGTGGTCATTACCTTTTCAACTTAAACCGAAAAAGACATCAAAACATCTGCATTAAATACAGCTTAGAACTGATATAGATTGGAAAAAAGGCCTGTAGAATGAAAATTGTCCAATTGTTTTAATGGCTGATTGTTTATTAGGGCTTATATATATCACTATATAATAATATATATTATTAGTAGAGTATATACTGTATATATATACAGTATATATAATATATATATATATATATATATATATATATATATATATATATATATATATATATATAAGAGAGAGAGAGAGAGAGAGATGAAAAGTTCCATATCAAGTATTTTAAACCATTCAGTGTTGGTTTAGTAGGCTTAAAAGATTTTAATTTGCTAGTTTAGCCTTATGTTCTATGTTCTCCTGGAGCACTGTATGTAGTGAAACATTATTTATCTGAGATTTAAAAGTACCTTGTTAACTTCTGTAAAATGTGTACAATGTAACCTATTATTGGAATTTGTTGTAATCTAATTTCTAGTTCCATCTCTTAACAGGACAATTTCTCTTATTTCATGAATCAGTTACACTGTCTGCTCTCTTCTGATTTCTAGTTTATTCAGTTGTTAGTTGCTTTTCTGATTTTTTCATTAGACTGCCTTATATTTATATATTTGTATATAATTGTATTTATACATATTTGCATACTTACCTAATTTGTTCATATTATATTTACAACATTGATTTATTTGATCCTTAAATAAAGAACTGTTTTTCCCCTATTTATGTCTTTCACATTTTGTTGCACTTTCGTTCATTAATCTAGATAAAGTCATCTGTTAAATACATGAATGACAGTATCAAACTGGAATAGAGGAACATACATTTTATTCTTGTCATTATATCTTTCATACTTTATGCTCTAACAACTTTTAAAGGCCTTATAGGCTTTTAAATATGCAGAACAATTGGCTTGCATGGTCTGCTGAAGTTACGGAATGTGTGCATAATGTCTTATAATATGAAGCCTTTAGTGCCACACATTAACATTTCTTTGATGTTCATTAACACAGCAGTAGTAAATATGATGATCCTAAAAGTTATGAATCTAATTCTAAAACCCATTTCAACATCAGTATTTTGCTTAAGCTTCTAAATAAAAATGGGCATTACTTTTTAGACACTGATGTGTAATTACTTTAAAATAGGCTTATTTCACAGTTAAGCTTTCCAAATAAATCTGTAAAGAAATAAGACTGAAGACTGTGCATTTTTAACTTTTTTGCCTGGACTTTGTTTTTGAGTCATTATATTCACATGAATGTTTATCAAAGTATATTTAATTACAGTTGTAGCATATTATGGTATCAATTGTTTGTGCAATGCATTTCACAGAGTTACCAAGTTAAAGTATACACTTCAGAAAAAGAAGTAAATGGTGAACCTGCACTTTTTTTTACTTTATTAGCTAAGATTCGGCTATTAGAATTAGTCTACATTATGTTAAAATGTTTACTGGAGCACCTGAATGAACTTCTTTACATAATACTGTATATAAAACTATGTCATACATTATGCTATACTATATACTATAATACACTGTATAATATATAAATGTACAGATGCAGCCATGAAGAACGAGTGAGGTATTCCATGTAATCTTTCGTTACTTTGCCTGTACTGCATTGCAAACAAACCTTTTCAGAAATTTAATGTACTGTGACTGCACTAGCTTGAAAATCCATCAGATGGCTCAGTTAAATGGCATGCTACCTATGAAAATCCAGCAGGTGGAGTGGTGAAAGACTGAAATGGCATTCATATCTATGTCAAGAATCAGTGACAGTTTGTTCTTAAAATCTGAAATTTAAGTAGAACATCCTTTAATTTTAAACGGCTATTATTTGGTAGTGTGTGAATATGACATTTGCTTTTCTGGCCTACAAACTGAGAGAAAAAATGTGTTGATTTCTTTTGTGGGAAATGCAAATAGTAATAATATATTTTATTTAATTGTCCCATTTACGCAATTCAAGGACATGTTTCAAAATAAACCAATGTATTCCATGAAAATTTACACAGCCGAATTCCATCCTTTTTGTAAATATTTTATGCTTCAAAATGTTAAGATCTTGTGTTTGATCCTTTTCTAATACATATTATACAATAGCAAGAACATACAGTACCTTGCTATTAATGATAAGGAAAGGCACTAATTAATTCTTCTTGATAGTAATATTAGTTTAAAATCATGCATCTCTTCACCCTGTACTCCTTGGACTATAACACAGTGTCATGCCATTTGCAGAAATTATCTGAGGATTCTGAACTAATGAGATGTATTGATAAGGGGGATGAAACAGAGTATAGGGGGGTCAGATAGAAAACTTTATTTCTTGGTGCAAAGAGATCTGTCTACAACCTAACATCAACAAAAGAAAGACAACTAGTTGTTACCTTTCACAGCAACAAATGGCCTCTTTGCCAAATCACTAATCTGGGACTGGATGTTGAAGTGGTGCACTGCTACAAGTACTGAGGGGTCTGCATCAGTGACAGGCTGGACTGTTCTAGTAACACTGAGGAACTGCCTAAGAAATTGCAGAGCTGACTCTTTTTTCTTAGGAGACTTTGTTTCTGTGGTAATGACATCCTTCACATCTTCTACAACTCTGTTATGGCCAGTGTGACTTTCTATGCTGTGGTGTGCTGGGCTAGAAACATCATTTCAAGAGAGGCCTACTGAATCAATAAATTAATGAATAAGGCATAATGAATAAGACAAATTCTGGACCCTCTGGAGGTAGTAGTGAAGGAGAGAATTAAAATGAAACTGAGTGTCATTATGAACAATGCTGAACATCCTCTCTCTGACACACTAACAATGAGGACTTTCAGCCAACAAATAATTCAACAGAAGTGTGTCAAGAAACGCGACTGGGGCTCCTTTATACTAATAGCAATATGTCTGCATAATGCCTCACTGTGATTTTTTTCTTTTACCTTTAGCCAAGTCAATGGTATTCTTTCATTCTTTTTAGAAATTCTCGTGTATACTCTATCTAGGTCTGCAAAAGTACTGGAACACGGCATTCAATTTTCTTTTATATACTACTCATTAAATAAAGAATCAAGAATTACCAGGAAAAATCAAAGTATGCCTTTTCATGGAAAATGCTTCAGTTTTGACTAAAATATACATATAATCTGCAGCATAGCAATCATTCCACATGAAGCCTGCAGTGCAGAAAAATTCAGTTTCTTTTTTATAATGGGAAAATTCAAAGTGCATTTTCCTAGCTTTTTATTTTAATAACCATTAGTTGATGCACTATTCAAAATGATCTTATTCTCACAAACTATACTGATCATTTTTTATAAATTAAATGAAAATAAACAGATTTATAAATGCTAGTTTATGCATTTATGTAGTTCAGACTAAAGAAAAAGAAAGTAATAAAGATCAAAAATTATGATAACTCAGCAGTATAATAAGTAAGTAATAAGTTACCCGAGTTCACACTCCTTAAAGTCTCTCTCAGTGTTATCCTTTTTGGTCTCAGTCAAAAGGAATCAGACTAGTCAGATTTCCAGTGTGAATGAAAGTACATTTTTTTAATAAATGTACCACTTTGACTAGCTTAAAATAACAAAAGCTTAAAGGGTATAAAACATAAAAAAGAAGGAAAAGGATTCACCAGAGGAATTTAAGGAGGTAAAAAATTTTTATTTCAATATCACTCTCAGGATGTTTGCATATGCACTTAAAGGAGCATTAAAATTATTGACAGGTGACTGCAGGCATTGTAACAAGCAAAGAGCTGGGGTTAGAATCAGGATTCTTCCAGAGACCTGGTTATTTACACCATTTTTCTTTTTTCTATAAAATGAATGCTTGGATATCTAACATTAAATCGTTGTCCTTGCTGTTATATCTTTGGACATGTTTTTGTATGTTTAATCACTTTTAACAAAGCAAGCATGTGGTCAATATTTGCAATATTCAAAATACTGTAATGACACAATAACTTCTTTTTAAGGTTCCTGTTGACTACTGTACAATGTAGATTATTTTCTGAATCTAAAAATTACTTTGCTGTAATTTGCCTTTAAAACTTTTGTCTGAGTTTGTATGGCACGCCACCAAAATTTTAAAAAAAGCAGGCAGACACACACATTTTTCTCATTTCACTTTACTTTTTAACTGACAGTTCTCATCAATCTTTTCCCTCTAGCCTTTTGCTTTCACTCACCTTGCTCTTCTGTTAACTTATTTGCTTGCTATTTTTACCAAATTTCAGGAGCACCATTTTAGAAGATGTATGCATTAAAAAAAAGCATTCCCATTTCATACACGGTGTATCTTTTGTAACTGTTCAGATATTCAGAGGACTCTTTCAACCAGAGTTTAGGGCATGCACTTTCTCAAAGGGATTAATGCTTCTGCAATAATTCTCCTCCTAAAGCAATATTTTAGTCAATTTGTCACATCACTCCAAATGTGTCTTTACTGTAGATTAAATCCGATGTATCTAAAAAATGTAGTTCTGACAACCCTGAAAATTCATATTTAGATGTGTAGAAATTCTATAATTAGTTGTTTCAGTCAATTGTAATCCAGGAAATTGCTGCATTATTTTAAAACATTGTCTGGGACTGAATACTTAATAATAGGTAAAAAAAAAACAGGGAGTCATATTTTACAAAAAATATATAGAAGTTTTATAAATATTACCATGTTTTTCATTTATTTTTGTTAGTTCTTGGAAATGAACTGTTTTCATTATTCTTTTATTTACTGTAACATTAAAAACAATGTTTTTTTTCTTTGGGCTTAACTGTCAAACTTTTAATTTTTCAAAGTTTTTGATTAAATAGTTTTCATCCAAAAAGTTTACTATTATAAGCAAACATCTATTTAAGTATATATTATATATTATAGGGTGATATATTAACAAAAATTAAATAACTTGTTAAATTACAAACTTTCCATCTAAAGATACATCCATCCAGCCATTTAGTGCAGTGTTTTTCATACTTTTCTATGTCCCACTCCCTAGAAAATGTCTGATTTATATTTGCATTACCCTACAAAAGTAATATCACATCTGAAGGTGAAGATGTCAAAATTCTACTTTTTGGACCACACATTGAACCACATAATGTGGCTGAACAAACTGAATTTAAAAAAATAAGCTTTTAACTCAGTGAATAAAATTAAACTGAGCAATTTACCTTTATAAAACTCAATAATCTTGTAAATATGTCCCCTGTGATGATTTGACACTCAATTGATGATGCAGGGGTTAGGGTGTCCTGTAAGCCATTAAGAGAAATGACACGCGATAAACAATTGAAAGGTTGGTGGGAATGGTGACCTCTGTGAAGCAACAGGTGCTGACGCAATGCCAAGCAGTGAAACTCTCTTGCTCTGCAGATCAAAAACAGATGCGCCACACAGTTAAAATTACTGCGCTACTGTCAAGACTGCCAGCTGGAGAGAGCGGTTGAATGAAAGCAACACTTGTCCTCTATGGCAAAACATGTCAATCAAACCTTGAAACCAGTCATGTTTCACAATCCGGACTTGCACAGAAATCAATACTACACACTGCCCATTTCCGTGGGTCATTGCAAGGTCCACTTTCCATTCTCTTAAAAAAAGTCATTCATCTTTACGAATGCTCAGCCCGCAGCAAGAAACCAGTGAGAATGTGCAATTCTTCCACTCATTCACAGGTGACAATTGATTCTTTTCATATCATAGAACAGCAGCACAAACTAATAAATGACCTCCAAATGAAGACACACAGCAAGAGACAAATAACACAACAATAAAGTCGTACAATGGACCTAATTCAGTTTTGGTGCATCGCAACGCTACCTTCCTCTTTGTCGTACCCCCTGAAATTCCAGGTTGGGACCCCCTGATTCAGTAAAACCATTCCAAGGCTGTAGGCAGCTTGAGCCTATTCTACAAGTGTTGCCAGGCAGACTTAAACCTAAACACCCACACTCAGTCAGACAGGCCTAATTTAGAGTTGCCTGTTCACTTTGCATGCACAAAATTTGGAGGGGAACTCCAGTTACCAGAGAACGACAACTAGAAACTTAGACTCTTCAGGAGTGTACAAATTCCAAAAAGACAGTAATGGGCTCCTAATTAAAAAACTGATTCCTGGAGCTATGAAGTACTGTATAAGCAGTAATATTGTGTTGTCCCATATTAAGCAAATGGAATAAATTTTTCCATCTGCAAGGAAGAGCAGAGGTTGCAATTATTACCTCAGTTCTTGAGTGGCTTTTGATTTTGACTTCATTGGACACTCATGTTGTTTTTAAATTGTATTACATTTTATATGTAGGATAGGCTGTACCCTGCTGGGACACTGAAACTGAAAAATCAAAACACATAAAAAATGGATGCATGTATATAACACATGTATCAAAAACATTTTAATGTATTTTAACTGTAACAATACTAACTTAGTAGAATTTTTAATCTATTCAAAAACACAATTCCTTTCGGCATATCCCATGTCCAGAAACAGCAGCAAACTCTTAAACTGATTTATATGAATATCTAGTAAAAATAAATAAGGGTATTTTCTTAGGTTTAACACTTTGTGCAGCAATAACAGGCATAGAAAAGTCAACTAATTTCTTTAAAGTCATTCTATTTTGTAGTCCAGTTTCCTCCTATTGGCCATGCTAACCACGTACAATTATTTTCAAATAAATCAGCTCACTTCAAAGAGGGGAGCCAAATTCCCCACCAAGCACTTTGAGCTGTAACAGGTGCTTGCTCTGTCACTTGCAAATATGTCACCAACAATACCCTTGTATCTGGACCCACTCATAAATTTAATATTAAATAATGGGCCTCTTGGGAGTTTACAATTCTTATTTGCTGCATTTCTTGTAAGAAATGTCCATCCATCTACATAGGTGAATCAGGGAGACAGTCAGCAGAATGTTTCAGGGAGCACATTCAAGCCATTAAAATCAAAGACATCTTAACATCTCTTGATTATAGCCACTCTAATCTCTCTGTTCGTGTACTTTCACAGGGCTGCAAAAACACTTTTCAAAGGAAAACAAGCTAAGCTCATTCTGTGCTTGGGATCACATGTTTCTCTAGATCTTAATAACTGACTGCCATTTCAATCCTTCTCATCATCTTCTCTAATATCAGCTTTGTCACACCTACACTCACCTTTTCTCCTTACATTTGCCCTGCCCTGCTTCCTTTATTCCACTCCTATACATGTCACCAGCTCTTTCCTTTTCAGTTACATACCCAATGAAGGTTATACATTGTTAAATATTCTTTCCTTCCCAGTGTGGAAATAACCGTTATCTTTTTCCATTTTCAAATAAATACTCCCAAATTAGTGTTGCAATAAAGGGGTGATGGTCAGTCAGTCATTTTCCAACCTGCTATATCCTAACACAGGGTCACGGGGATCTGCTGGAGCCAATCCCAGCCAACACAGGGTGCAAGGCAGGAACAAATCCTGGGCAGGGTGCCAGCTCACCGCAGGACACACACACACACACACACCCACACACCAGGGACAATTTAGGATCTCCAGTGCACCTAACCTACATGTCTTTGGACTGTGGGAGGAAACCGGAGCACATGGAGAAAACCCATGCAGACACAGGGAGAACATGCAAACTCCTTGCAGGGAGGACCCGGGAAGCAAACCCAGGTCTCCTTACTGTGAGGCAGCACCATGCCACCCAAGTGGTGATAGTAGTTATTTTAAATTTATGAAATGGCGAAGGCTAAAGAAAAGGCGTATGATGAGTTGTATAAGAGGTTGGACACTAAGGAGGGAGAAAAGGACCTGTACCGATTGGCTAGACAGAGGGACCGAGCTGGGAAAGATGTGCAGCAGGTTAGGGTGATAAAGGATAAAGATGGAAACGTACTCACAAGCAAGGAGAGTGTGTTGAGCAGATGGAAAGAGTACTTTGAGAGGCTGATAACTGAAGAGAACGAGAGAGAGAAGAGGTTGGATGATGTGGAGATAGTGAATCAGGAAGTGCAATTGATTAACATGAAGGAAGTAAGGACAGCTATGAAGAGGATGAAAAATGGAAAGGCTGTTGGTCCAGATGACATACCTATGGAAGCATGGAGGTGTTTAGGAGAGATGGCAGTGGAGTTTTTAACCAGATTGTTTAATGGAATCTTGGAAAGTGAGAGGATGCCTGAGGAGTGTAGAAGAAGTGTACTGGTGGTGATATTTAAGAATAAGGGAGACGTGCAGGACTGCAGTAGCAACAGGGGAATAAAATTGATGAGCCACAGCATGAAGTTATGGGAAAGAGTAGTGGAAGCTGAGGTTAAGAAGTGAGGTGATGATTAGTGAGCAGCAGTATGGTGTCATGCCAAGAAAGAGCACCACAGATGGAATGTTTACTCTGAGAATGTTGATGGAGAAGTTTAGAGAAGGCCAGAAGGAGTTGCATTGCATATTTGTGGACCTGGAGAAAGCATATGACAGTGTGCCTCAAGAGGAGCTGTGGTATTGTATGAGGAAGTCGGGAGTGGCAGAGAAGTGGTGAGGTCTGCGGTAGGAGTGATGGATGCATTCAAGTTGGAGGTGGGATTACATCAGGGATCAGCTCTGAGCCCTTTCTTATTTGCAATGGTGATGGACAGACAAGATTAGACAGGAGTCCCCATGGACTATGATGTTTGCTGATGACTTTGCGATCTGTAGCGATAGTAAGGAGCAGGTTGAGGAGACCCTGGAGAGGTGGAGATATGCTCCAGAGAGGAGAGGAATGAAGGTCAGTAGGAGCAAGACAGAATACATGTGTGTAAATGAAAGGGAGGTCAGTGGAATGGTGAGGATGCAGGGAGTAGAGTTGGTGAAGGTGAATGAGTTTAAATACTTGGGATCAACAGTACAGAGTAATGGGGATTGTGGCAGAGAGGTGAAAAAGAGTGCAGGCAGGGTGGAATGGGTGGAGAAGAGTGTCAGGAGTGATTTGTGACAGACGGGTATCAGCAAGAGTGAAAAAGAAGGTCTACAGGATGGTAGTGATACCAGCTATGTTATATGGGTTGGAGACGGTGACACTGACCAGAAAGCAGGAGACAGAGCTGAAGGTGGCAGAGTTAAAGATGCTAAGATTTGCATTGGGTATGACGAGGATGGATAGGATTAGAAATGAGTACATTAGAGGGTCAGCTCAAGTTGGACGTTTGGGAGACAAAGTCAGAGAGGCAAGATTGCATTGGTTTGGACATGTGCAGAGGAGAGATGCTGGGTATATTAGGAGAAGGATGCTAAGGATAGAGCTGCCAGGGAAGAGGAAAAGAGGAAGGCCTAAGCAAAGGTTTATGGATGTAGTGAGAGAGGACATGCAGGTGATGGGTGTAACAGAGCAAGATGCAGAGGACAGAAAGATATGGAAGAAGATGATCCACTGTGGCAACCCCTAACGGGAGAAGCCAAAATAAGAAGAAGAAGATGAAATTACGGGGCAAGATCTGTTGCAGTCTAGCCACAAGACAGTGTCCTTATAATATTGTCATACAGTGCATTGGGTAAATATGTCCCCTGTGAAGGAAATAAAATGATTAAAGTTCAAATAATATATCTGTTGTAGATCATTCCTGAGGACCTATTAAATATAATACTCCTAAGCTTAATCATTTAATGGTTACTTGATCAAGATGTTCATTAACTAAGTAGAAGATAGCCTGGTAAACCTCACTAAAGGGGTTAATTTTTCCTTTTAATAAGAAAAAAAGAAATTGTATTCAGATTATAGCCATAGGCCACATACCAGCCACCTTCATTTTCCAATGTTTTTCTGACTTGTTACATAAAGTGACAGAAGACTCAAGAAACATTCTTTACATTTGCATTACTAAAAATATTTACCTGTTAAATTTGAGTCCTTTTTAACAAATTAAAAACATATAATATAATTGACTCAGTTAATGACCCTACTTCAGCTCTTGTAAATGTGGGACAATACCTTCCTGATGATTATCAACCACTTTGTATAAGGCAGTGTGAAGCCCTGGTGAATACTTACACATTCACAAGCTTAAGACTTTGAACACATATAAAAGCAAAATCAAACTTATTTTAACAAGCTACTCACTGTGAAACACACAAGCTCAGGTCAGAATATGGAAAATTCAATTGATTATAATATTTTTTTTTTCAAAAACGTGTCATTCAGCATTTTTCTGGATATGGATTTCACAGTGTTCATACTTGGTTTCTATTGTGGTGAAATGTTGCTTTTAAGTTAGTAGCTCTTAATGAAAGTAAAACAAATAAGTCTGCTTTATTATATGTATTTGTAATGGTTTCGAACTGGGAATTTCCAAAGTTACTCAACAATTAAAAGTTATTTTCTTCTGGTAAGTATTTTCCTTTATGTGTAACCTGTGAATATATGTAGTAAAATATAATGCTACGATTAATGAACAGTTAAATTCAATGGTGCTCGAGCATAAAGTACCATAAGTGCCATGCTGTCAGAATGCAATACAAGAATGACAATCTTAATTCTCAGCTAATGAAACTGCATTGCTGTTTTGTTTTAAAAGGCACTTTTGGGCTATCCTACCTTTATTCAAAGCTATAAATTAAAAAATTCCAGACACAGACTTGTGATTTTCTAATGTGGTCTTTCAGTAACAACATTCTCAATGAAAATTCTGTAAAGGAATACTCCACCAAAAATGACATAATTCAGATGCTTGTTCTCGTTTGAGCACATTCCATTTTCAATTACAAGTGTTATCAGGAGGTTCTTTATTTAACAATATTTTAGTAAAAATATCTGAGTTTGGTATGTTTTGAGCATACAACTTGACTTCACATGTGGATTATGCAACACAAGTAATGCAAGATTTTCTTCAAGGACGCTTTTGATACTGTTTCCTGTTGACCAGCATAAACATTTAACTTGGTCATTACTACAAACTTCATAGGTAAATCAGTTATTGATAATATAACTGTTTTAAAATTGTTAATGTATCTTCAGTAATAGATGGCAAAGTAAAAAAAAATGGTTTCGAAAGTTTAGAAAAGATGGCATTTTCCATTCTATACTAGCTTTGATTTTTGTTTGGGACATATGTATGCCTTTTCAATTGATTTTATGAGGAAGAACAATTTGTCTAATGTACATTTTTACAGTTTGGCAAGAAAGTAATTATGAAATACTTTAAAATGCTTAAAAAATACTCCCTGAAGGCTTTGGACATGAGTTTGGTAATTTTGTAAGAAATTGGTGTGGGTTCAATATAATTCAAGATAGTAACAAATTATTTGCTGGTGTTGTGCCAATCCTTACAGCATGACTAAATATTTGTAGCAACTTATGGCAATATAAAAAGCTGTTTTCCACTCATCTCCTTTGTGTATGCAGATTAGATTATAAGAACTTTGTAAATCTAATTCAGTAAAAAAAAGGGTTGTGTTAGTAACCTGATTTGAGCAAGGAGGAAATTAACAGAAGGAATAGTAGTTCTTTATGGTGATTTTATCGATCTGCCAATAATCAGTGCAAGGTCTTAATATGCCAGCTTAACATACCACCCCAACAGAACTGTTTGTCAGTCTAATTAACCCATTCTCTAGATTTTCAGAAAGATTATCTTCCACAGATTATGTCTGTGGACTAGAAATAAAGTGCATGTTTTCCTACAGTGGAAGGAACCAGGTAACATTTTATTAGCATAGCTGTTGGATCTATGGGGTGGTAGTTTAGGCAACCAACTTTTATTAATAATGTCCTGAAAATCATGATATTCACAAGGCAATGTTTCTGAGACACAGTGAGTAGAAACATTAGGCTGTCCTGACTATAAGCTACAACCAAAACAACTAGGATCCCAGGTTACTAAATACCTATTTCTTCAATTAATTATGAGGTTGTGTTCCTTTAGCTATATGTATGTATATGTATGTAAGTATGTACGTATGGTGTTGTTTTGAACAAATCCCCAAGATAGGAAGGCCAAAACCAACCAAGATACATTTATCACTCAAAAACAAATACAAAACTAAGAACTAAAAATAATAATAAGAAAATTAGTTATCCAAAATAATACAAATAGGAACATTTAAAGTGGCAAGAAACATCTGATGACAAAAAAGATGAGAGAACAAAGTCACAAAGTAATTGCCAGACAAGGACAAAATGCACAATTCAGACAATACCAAAATCCAAAATTCCAATAGCAAAAGTCAAAACTTGAGAAACCTAGAACAAACAGCAAAACCTTGAATTGAAAAAAAGAGGCTAAGAGAGCCTGTTGCAGCAGCAAATGATACCACAGCACTGTAGTTGTGGCAACAGGTGTCTTGAATAGCTCTTGGGTAACTCAACTATGACCAACTTCTAAGAATGTTTACAGATGACATCTTTCATGTCTTTCAAAACAATTGGTAAAATCCCATCAGATTCAGTCTTCAACAAATCAAGGGCTTTAAACACATTTGACGAATTAACATTCAAAACGAATGCAAACGAATTAACACGAAACCTGTGGATCGATTACATGGCAAATTGATTAAATGTCTATCAATAGACTATGCTGAAACAGTTGGTGGTGTTGGTGTGGAAGATGAAAACATCAATTTACAGTATCCTGTAGAATGTCTATAACCATTAACAATGTCCAGTCTTCCACCGGCTGAATTACTGTTCAAAGAAGGATGTATCGTAACAGGCAACAGGAAAGGTAATGTAGTACATCTTCCGCAGATAACATTAGACACCAAAGGAGATCTTGATATACCATTCGTATTAAAACATTTACATTTTCCTGTTAGAATAGCTTTCGCTATGACAATTAACAAATCTCAGGGACAAACATTCGAAAAAGTTATTTATTACAGAGAAAGAAACGATATTCACTCACGGGCAGTTATACATTGCGTTGTCATGATGTAAGTCCAAACACGGAATCAAAATTCAATGCGATTTTGAAAATAACAATCTGTTTAAATTATACATCTGCTTCCACATATGCGAGCGGCAGATCTGAGAAGTGGCTAGCACGTAGCGCCCACCAGGGGGTTGGCAAGCGAAAAACGATAAACTATAAGAGACTATAAAAAATTTGAAAAACAAGACCATTCGGTCCATCAAGTTTGTTTGTTTAGCTAATAGCTAAGTTGAACCAATATCTCAACCAGATACTTCTCAAAGGTTGTCAAGGTTTCCTGCTTCAACTACATGTAGTTTGTTCCAGACTTCCACAACTTTTTGAGTAAGGAAGTACATCCTGGGTTCAGTCCTAAATGCAATTTGTGTATGTGACTCACCCTTAAGATGAAAGAACTCTGCTGACTCTACTTTATCAATGCCTTTGAGGAATTTGAAGACCTGGATTAAGTCCCCATACAGTCTCCTCTGCTCTGGACTAAAAATATGTAATTCTCTGAGTATGTCATTGTGCAACATGTCATTAAGTTCTGGGATGCACCTGGGTGCAAAGCTCTAAGTGCTGCTATGTCTTTCTTGTTGCATGGTAACCAGAACTGCACACAGTACTCCAGGTGTGGTCTTACTAGTGCATTATAGAGTCTAAACATAATGTCACTCAATTTATATTCAACAGCATTTTACAATATGAATTAACCTTTTATTTGCATTTTTAATAGATTAATAGATCCTTTTCAGAGGTTGCTTCCTTTAGGAGAGTTACTGCTATGTCATATTTATAGTTGACATTCCTTTTGCATACATGTAGCTTTTTGCACTTTTCTACATTAAACTACATTTTCCAAGTGTTCGCCCAGTTCTGAAGCTTCTCTAGGTCTTTCTGAATTGTTTTTTTTTTGCCTCCTTAGTGTCTGCCATTCCTGCAATTTTAGTTTCATCTGCGAAATTCACAAGTTCACAGACTATATAAATCACAAAACGTAACAGACCCTGGACAGACCACTGAGGGACTCCATTGATAACCACACTCCACATGGAACATTCTCCTTTTGTTTGTGTTCTGCTGGTTAAAAAAAACATGAGATCCAGTTTTGATGCCTGCAGTTTATAGTGTCAGAATTAATCTTTGTTGTGGGACTGTATCAAAAGCGTTGTGGAAGTCTTGGTAAATTAGGCTATAAGCTTTGCTTTTGTCAACTACTGCAGATGTCTGTTCTAAAAAATCTAAAAGATTGTTTTGACAAGATCTTCCTCTCATAAACCCATGTTGGGTGTTATTTAGTATAATATGTTCATAGGCACTTTTTAAATTTAGTTCTTATTATAATTTCCATATCTTTCATGGCACAGAAGTAAGACTTACTGGTCTGTAATTACCTGGATCTATTTTGTCTTTTTTTTCGAAGACTAAAGACACATTTGCAACTTTCCAGTCCTTGAGAACTTCTCCTTTTTCAAGTGACTGGTCAGTTAGTGTTTACAGACGACATCTTTCATGTCTTTCAAAACAATTGGTAAAATCCAATCAGGTTCAGTCTTCAACAAATCAAGGGCTTTAAACACATTTGATTCTTCTGTTTTAAAATCTAGAACTCAGAGCTGGTTTTAGTATTCCTCCAGTACTGTAAGTCACAAGCTGATTTACCATTTTTTTCTTCAAAAAATGTAACTTTTACCAAATTAAATGCCACAGCGAAATTTGCTATCCTCTTGCCTTCCCTTGTTTTTCTCCAATACACCCCATACTTTGTGTACCCTCTCTATAATCTCTCTACTTTCTCCCACATGCCCATTTAGATCACCACTTACAATCGTTGTTTCTCCCTCTTGTATAGTCCTAAGCTCTCCATTTCTGTTCAGAAAGCCTCCTTCTCCTCACAGTCCACTTGAGGACCATATGCACAAATAACATTAACTACAGTCTCTTCAAGGCTCAGCTTGACCCAAGCATTACCCTATCACTCTTCCTATTTACACTGACAAGACTATACTTACACCATTTTCCCTTATGTTGTGGTAGGATGTTTCTACTGAAACAAAATAGGGTGAATCCTCCAAAAGAGACTAGGGAGCACGCCATTATCATAACTAGGCTGCCCAGCAGAGGGCCACCTCAATTCAGCCACTCCTGAATACTCTCTGCAGGCACAGGCCTAGCAGGCTTTAAACTGTGAGAGTTGGAAAATAATATAAATGCCTTAGCAAACTTTTAATAGCCCCAAAATGGGAAGGGTGATCAAAACCCTTGGCTTCTATAAACGGGGCAAATAAAATATTTATTTACAGAAATATTAATAACAATGAAAAAAACTCAAAGACCAAAAAAGAAGCACAAAGAGTTGCCCAAAAAGGCAATCCACAGTAACCAAGCTCTAATACATTAATCAAAAGTCAGAATCTTTAAGAAACACCATAAACATGTGAAAAAGCCAGAAAATCAAAAGAATAGCTATATATATATAAAGAGGAGAACTTGCCAACACCAAGCACATACAATGTACCATGAGGGACAACTGCATTTGCGATCTGCCTTTATGGGACTGAAAGCTGTCCCCCAGCAGTGATAAGTGGTCCTGCCTTTTGGGGAACCATTCACAAAAACTATGGAACAAGGCAGAACATACTCATACATTGAAGCAAAACAGTAATCAAAACTGACAAAAATACATAATTATACAAACAATAAACATAACTATATAAACATAAGCAATAATATTTAAAGGATAAAACATGAACAAAAAAGACAAAAAATGGAATTTATTCATAAACTGGGGAGTAACACTAGCTGAAGCATTACACCTTGATTATTCAATCCACTGTACAGCAGAGTACAGCCTCCTCCCAATTCTCTTGGTTTATTCCCCTTCCGTCTCAGTTCCTGCACACACAATACTCGTGCCTTCCTCTCATTCATCAAACCTGCCAAGTCTCTTCCTTTCCCAGTCAATGTCCCAACATGCAGTGTTCTCCTCTTCCTTTGAACTTGTCATTCTCTTTTGCCTTCCTTTTGCCTTCTGACTCTTCTGGACTAACTTCTTTAACTGGACCCACCTTTGACCCAACAGCCCTCACTCATTTCCCAGGTGAGGCTCCTGCAAGTCATCTACAGGGTACACTCTGGTATTTTACAAAGAAGACCGGACCGATTCCAATTGAAAACTAACCCACTGGCACCATGTTGAGGAGGTGTGCCCCCTTGGTGGCCAGAGTATCGTCTGTCCTTGTACCCTGCCAAATTTTCACCTGTGGCAGAACATTCATTAATTAATTAATAAATATTTCTGGTCATTTCCTAATAAACCCGTATATTCTGGCAGTTTGAAGTATGCAATAGGGCAAAATCATCCCAAGAAGCCCGGAGGGGTTATTGTAATTTATTCTTCCACCATACAGACAATGGGAAGAAATTTATTTTGATTTTAGCATGATTCTTTTCTTATTCCAAGGGTGTAGTATGCTTGTAATAGCAAATTGATCCTCTACATTATCACTTTTTCTTTCTACAAAAATTACCATCAACACAACAACATAAAATAATTACTATTTCCAATCAAAATCTTGTGCCTTCATGTTAAAACTAAGAAAGGACATAGATCAAGATTGCTTCTGTGTTAGTTTGACTATGAATCTTGCTTTAAGGTTTTACTTTTGATGATCTGGTTTTGTTGCTTTTTTGGTTTTTAACTTGGTCTGTTGCCTGACCTCCCTTTCATTTCTTTCTTCAAATTTTAAATATTAATTTTCCTCTCACAGCTTTTAGTGGTCCACTTTGGAATGTCCTTTTCTTCAGCCATGTTTAAATTATGTTTAAATTATTATCTATGATGCTATCATTCAGAATATATTAATAGATGTTACCACTTCAGATAATTATTTGCTTGTATTGATCTGCTGCTTTGCTTGCCAATAAATGCTCTCAATTCAGGACACAAACTATGAGGCATATAAATCCGTTTATTAAAATTTATTGTCATTCAAAAGCACCTTAGGTCAGTTGCTGATCCTGATCCAATCTGGTCGTAGTGCGTATTTACAGTAACAAAACTAACTTTCAGGTTTAGGGCTGTTGCAGTTTGCACCAGAGCTGCGGATTAGCACTGGAAAAAGATCAAGACTAACAGCAGTTGCAGTGTGCTTCTTGTAGCTAGAGAAGGGGAAAAAATGCCTACTAATTTTTAGACCACCTTGCGGGCAGGTTTAATGACAGTACAGTGGGTAATGTTATGACATGAATTCCGCGTGCATCAGACACTGAAGTAAAAGTATAAAGTGTGAATCTCAAACAAATGTCGAATGTCAAGGTAACTTAACCTCAGTGCATTGCACAGACTGTTACAGAAATGAAAAAGCACTTATAAAATATGGAAACCATATCATATATATATATATATATTGTGGGGTACAGCCCGGACACAGACAGATAGACATGATGTTTTCACCACACACACATTTATTTACAGCTATTTACAATAATCAAAGTGCACAATTCCCAGTGCCGCAGCACCAATCACCCCTTCAGTCCTGGCCTTTCACAATGCCTTTACTGTCTCAGGTCCGCCTCCACTCCTCGCCTCCGAGCTCTGTTCACTTCCACCTGACTCTTGCTCCCGAATGGAGGGAGGCGGCCCCTTTTATGCACACCCGGATGGGCTCCAGGTGCTTCCCGACACTCCTCCACCGACACTCCCCTGTGTGGCGGAAGTGCCGGCTGCGCACCCGGAAGGACTCCAGGTGTCCCTGATCCTCTTCCCCCCAGCACTTCCGGGTGTGTCGGAAGTGCTGAGGTCCAGGGCTCCCAAGGCATCGGGGCGCCCCCTGGCGGTGACCACGGGCCCCTACAGGGTTGGGCTTCCAAGCCCTGCACCCGTGGTCCCCAACACAACCAGGGTGGTCACCCCCTCGTGGTCAGGAGGAGGCACAAGCCCTCCTCCGGTCCTTCTGGGCGTCCTGGCTGGGTACCACCCCCAGCCGCGTGCCACAATATATATATATACTAGCAAAATACCCACGCTTCGCAGC
Source organism: Erpetoichthys calabaricus (assembly GCF_900747795.2). NCBI lineage: Eukaryota > Metazoa > Chordata > Cladistia > Polypteriformes > Polypteridae > Erpetoichthys > Erpetoichthys calabaricus. The sequence goes on along the minus strand of NC_041394.2, from coordinate 212,026,002 downwards.
GGAGAAGTAGTGTGTTAAAGAGGTTATGAAAAAAAAAAAAAGGAAACATTTTAAAAATAACGTAACATGATTGTCAATGTAATTGTGTTGTCATTGTTATGAGTGTTGCTGTCTTTTATATATATAATATACACACACACACACACATAAACATATATATACATATACATATATATATACATATCTACATATACACATATCTACATATACATACGTATATACACATATACACATCCACATAAACATATATATATACATATACAAATTTACATATCTACATATATATATATATAGACATACATATATACATACATACATTCACATATATATATATATATATATATATATATATATATATATATATATATATATATATATATATATATATATATATATAAATATACTGTATATATACATATGTACTTATTGGCTCCTGTATTTAGGATATAGCAGGTTGGATAATGGACGGATAGACATCTGTATGCATAGCCGTATTTGCCCGTTTTCGTTTTTTTTCTTTGTTCAGTAATATTTCAGTAAACCCGGAGCTTGTCAGTTCAAATCCTGGTACTGACACCACTGTGTGACCGTGAGGAAGTCACTTCACCTGCCTGTGCTGCAAAAAACAAAAGTAATGTAACAAATTGTACCTCAGATGTTGTAAGTTGGTGGAATAAAGGAATAAGTCAAATAGATAAATATGTATTATACACATAGGAACTATTCATTTATTTTCAGTTAAGTCATCTGCAGCAAACTTTTATAAATGAGGGTTTCTGATTTTTAGATAGTGCAAACTGTTTCTTCTTCATTGACGTTTTCTCTTGGAGAGCTTTTTTCATTTCATTGAAAATTAAAGCAGCAGCTGCCAAAATATGTAGCTTTCTTATTAATTTTTGAACATTGTGTAAAATAAATGTATAAAGTAACATAAAAGGTTTAAATACTGGTTATCATTTTACACTAAAATATTACTAAAGAGATACAAAAAAAGTAAAATGGATATGTTCTTTTTCTTTAAGGAGATTAAATATTACTGAAGAAAGAAAAAAAAAAATTAAACAGCCAAATGGGGCTATGCATACGAACTTAAAAGGTTTAAATAAAACAGAAATATATATTTTATTTTTACTTGCTTAACTTGTGGAGGGTGTATCCTGTAGCAAAGCCATAACTTTTTTCGTGAAAGCCCGTTTCAGTAAATAAGTCTTAAAAACAGGTGTAAAGATATTGACAATAAGCTACGCAAACCCAGGAAGACATGGAATCGTTTAAATCAAGTATCATTACATCTTCCTTTCTTAAAGAGAAGTAAGGCAGTACTTATAAGCTTACATATTTATATATAGACATACATATATATATATATATATATATATATCCGAAGCCGTGCAAGCACACTCTTGAGAATGCAACGTATAGTTGTACAGAAGAAAAGCAATCTTGCCTCAAATGAATGGAAACCTTTTGTAGGTCTATGAACTTAATTTAAACTTTAGGTTTACACGGTGCTTTCTTTCCGAAGTACCTGCACTCATGAATATGTCTGTATGTGTCAGTCGGTCAAATCCACGTGCTTGGCACCGGCGAAGTACCGCTTTTAAATTTTTATTAAGAAGAAAATAAAACGTTTTTAAATTGAGGGAAAATATACTAATAACAGTTTGTTAAGGATTTGTTTTTTTGTGAAGCTGCCTTTACTCGAGTGATCACTTCGACCTGACTTGGTGGCCAAGTATAAGCGTTACCTAGTAGGTAACCACCCATACAATTAGATTGTGAATCAGACTACGAATGCCGTGAATGTAATTACACACTCGCTGCACTTGCTTACGGTAATCGAACCTCGGACGTCAGCGCTAGAGGGGCTTAGCAGCAGTGAAGTATTGCTTTTAAATTTTAATTAAGAACAAAAGAAAACCTCAGAGGTTCGATTCCCGTAAGGGAGTGAAGTGAGTGTCCGGTTACCTACCAGGTAAAGCTTATGGTTGGACAGCAAGTGACGTAACATCAGCCACGGTGCCTTCAGTTGTGAGAAGCAGATCATAGAATGATTGAAAATAGTTTTGCATTTACCTTTTTAGTAAAAGGCGAGCTTTTAAGCCTGAGAAATCACCCCGTAAATGCACACGTTTAATTGCACATGTGTTAATATGTATGGTTACACAGTATTAAAAGACAGTGAACAACGTCAGTTACCTTTGTTCCCGCGTTTGATAAAAGGCGAGCTTTTAAGCCTGAGAAATCACCCCGTAAATGCACACGTTTAATTGCACATGTGTTAATATGTATGCTTACACAGTATTAAAAGAATGAGTGAATCAGACTACGAATGCCGTGAATGTAATTACCCCGATCTACATGTTGTCAAATAAACGAACCACACGCCGTGGCACGGAATGTAATTACCCCGATCTACATGTTGTCAAATAAACGAACCACACGCCGTGGCGCAATTTTAGGAGCTTTGCCTGTAGCGCTGACGTCCGAGGTTCGATTCCCGTAAGGGAGTGAAGTGAGTGGCTGGTTACCTACCAGGTAACACTTATGGTTGGCCAGCAAGTGAGGTAACATCAGCCACGGTGCCTTCAGTTGTGAGAAGCAGATCATAGAATGATTGAAAATAGTTTACTGTCAAATAATGCAAAGAGTACGCGACACGTCTTTCCCCCTTATTCTTGGCTCATCAGGCGTACACACTCACTGCACTCGCTTACGGAAATCGAACCTTGGACGTCAGCGCTAGAGGGGCTTCGCAGCGGTGAAGTATTGCTTTTAAATTTTAATTAAGAAGAAAAGAAAACCTTTTTAAATTAAGTCTTAAAAAGAGGTGTAAAGATATTGACAATAAGCTACGCAAACCCACCAAGAAATGCAATCGTTTAAATCAAGGCGCGAGTCGAAAAACACCATCCCATAATATTAGTTAACGATTAACACATTTCTATATGTATTGTAAGCATACAATACAACTGATAATATGTTGCGCTTATTTATCTGGTGTACCGACATTTTTGCGCGTTTAACGTCTGAAATTTAACGTGGTTTGTGCCCTTCAGAATGAAAACAGTTTGCATTTACCTTTTTAGTAAAAGGCGAGCTTTTAAGCCTGAGAAATCACCCCGTAAATGCACACGTTTAATTGCACATGTGTTAATATGTATGCTTACACAGTATTAAAAGACACTCAAAAATTAACGTCATTTACCTTCGTTCCCGCGTTTGACTCGTGCTGTAAATCTCTTCTTTGTTTTTAGTTCACGTGATTACGTAGGAGGCATGATGACGCGATACGTGACTCCGCCTCCTCCATTAGAGTATATGGACAAAAAATATGTTCCAGTTATGACTATTACGCGTAGAATTTCGAAATGAAACCTGCCTAACTTTTGTAAGTAAGCTGTAAGGAATGAGCCTGCCAAATTTCAGCCTTCCACCTACACGGGAAGTTCGAGAATTAGAGATGAGTCAGTCAGTCAGTCAGTCAGTCAGTCAGTCAGTGAGGGCTTTGCCTTTTATTAATATGTATAGATATATATATATATATATATATATATATATATATATATATATATATATATATATATATATTATCACAAACTCCACTCAGTCATAGCAAGGTTTGGGGCAGTCACCCGTATAATTGGTATCCTGGCTGCAAAGTTACAAAAATGTAAACAGCACTGCTGTGTACAAAACCGAGTCCAAAACAGAACTGAGGGAATAGGGAAAAGGTGGAGGCTTTTAAAGGGGAAGACAGGAAGTGAGATCAAAGGGGTCGGGCTCACAAGGGTCTTCAGCCATAAGCTCGAGCCCGGACATGACATTACAGGGGCTGGAGCCAGCAAGGTCTTCCTTCATAGGCTCGGACCTGGAAATGACGTCAAGAGGGCCAGGTGGAATCCCCTGTGAATGGTCTGCAGGAAAGAGAGAAAAAGAGTCAGTGCACTCTGCCACATCCTGGTCTGATTCGGAATTGCCCTTATTCAAGCCTTTTAGCTTCCTCCCATGCTCACGTGTGTGACAATATCTATCTATCTATCTATCTATCTCTCTCTCTCTCTCTCTCTCTCTCTCTCTCTCTCTCTCTCTCTATATATATATATATATATATATATATATATATATATAGATACTCTGAAAAAATTTTGGAGGACTACCATCTAGAGTAAAATGAAGGAGGTGACCATCTGTTAACATCTTGTTTAATGCTTCCCATCATTTGCAGAAACTGAGTACAAAAAAATCTTTAATTTTTTGTGTAATAGTAATGTAACTTCATTGTACTCTTATAACCCGATTTAACAATCTAAACTGTTCTGTGACAATCAGTAAAAATTCTCTTTATGCTGATGATACACTACTCTATGTCTTTAATCAGTACTCATAATTGCCATTAATATTAAATCTATTGTGCAGAATCCCACTGTAATTCTAAATCATAGTCAGAATAGAACATTAAGTTCTTATGCTCTGAAACACTGAGCCACCACTTTGAAACACAGTGAAAGTTTTTTGTTTGTTTCCACAATCATGAATGATGAGAACATCACACTGTCTGCTTATAAATTGTCAAAGCTGTCCAGTTTCATGTTGTGGCTTGTGGGGAAGGGGACATTCAAACAAAACACAAGTACTAAAGTGAATGACAACATTTAGAAAGGACAAAAATAAATATTTGGATTCTATGATGTTCAAAACCATAAATAAAACTATTTGGGCTAAAAAATGTGTTAAATCTAAGAAAAAATTACAAAAGGTTCACATTTCATAACACTTTACAGAAACAGTTTATTTTATACTGTTGGGCATACACTATGTTCTGAAGATGAAGGATGACTAAAACAGGAGTAGGTGCAAAATATGGGGGTCCTGGTGGGAGGGTCTGTGACAAGCAATTAACAGTTTGAATCCCTTGAATCCTGAAGATCATATTTTGGATGGTGGGGGTCGCTGAAAATAAATTTTAACATCATTTCATGGTGTTAGAAATTATTTAATGTTCAATAGAGAATTTGAGAGACAGTATAGAAGCAATCAGCCGGCAGCTCTATGCAGGCTGGATGGGAAGGCAGCAGTGGGGTTACATGTTGAGTTACAGCAGGTCTTGTTGTTTGACAAGCCTTGAGAGGATTTGAGAAAGAACACAGAAATTTTTTACAATAAAATGTATTATATGAGGCTCACACTGCCAATAAGGCCTGCTTTGGTCTTAGTGATGCTAAAGAGTGTGGCAGTGGACAGAAGAAAGTGATGGTGATTGCCGATATTTTGATAACTGCAGTGTTTCTGTTGCATGGAAATGCTGCTTTACAATTCAAATGATACACTTCTTCCTTCCATGCTCTTAACTAACTAGAACTTTTGTGCTTCTGTGTGGAAGGGTGGCAAATTGGTTTATCACACGCATGATGGAATATCATTTTAGTATTGTACTTAGGTCATGTAAGTGAATATGTATAATGAAAAGTTGGCCATGATGCTGGTCAGAAGTACAAGGCTTCATGGCTTTGTTTTTGTAAATTGTATATCTTCATGTGATCATTCCAATTAAGAATGTATATCTTAACTACCAGCATTCTACCTAGTTAATTTATTGAACATAAATCCATAGTGCAAGAGTACGATTTCAGTGTTCAAATAACACTGGAGTACTACTGGGTTCACTGGATTATGATAGAATATTTAGCACACTTTTTGCATTTAGATAAAGGGCACCTGGTCTCTGCAGTAACCTGGTTGCTGATAGTAATAAAAGCTTTTTGATATCAGCATTTAAAATCAGGCTCAAGATTCCTTATTTACTGAAGTGAATTCTTCTTAAAGTCACTTCTAGTGCTGTTCTTAATGCTTTTTAAATGTTGTCTTTAATGCTGGTGTTGCTTGGCTGTTATCACGTTCCTCTTAACTTCTTTTTTGGTACCCTGCAATAGCATGTATTTTATAGTGGATGTTTTATTACCAAAGAATGATCAGAACTGTATGGTATTCTCTTTTAACTGTGACTGTTTTCTTGCTTGATGATCCATTTCAGAATGTGGCTATCCTAGAACAGTGGAATCTCAGAGTAAAAACCTTTCAAACTTAAAAAAAAAACCATTTATAATTATTTAAAATAAATCTAACTGGTTTATATGCAATTTTTGTCTACTGTATATACTGCATTTCAGGGTGTTTTTCTTTTCTCTAACATTATGTTCTTTATGTTTGTGTTGCATATTATTTTGTTATTATGATAAGTGGTCCATGGTGAAGTGCTATTTTAAATAAATAATTGAGTCTCGGAGCATACAGGCTTGTGTGAACGTGCATAGGCTGATCGCACATTCATGTGCAAATGTGAGGAGGTCAGTCAGGTGCTTCATTCACACCTAGGAGCAAATTGAGAAAGCACCTGCATCCTTTAAGGAATTAATAAATTATAAATTAAGCCTGTACGGCAGAGAGGGGAGGCCAATTGGGGAGACATTTTGATGAAAGGGAAAAAAAAAGACAGTCCAGAGTATAGCTGGAAAGACAAACGGCTGGGTATAAACCAGACTAGAACAGCAGCATCGATATGTGATAGAGGAGACTGAGCGACTGGGCCCCTCAAGTGGAGTGGCATTTAATTGGGGTGTCCCCATTGATTGTTGATAGGAGAGGGGCTGGTGAATGAACCTCCCAGGCGTCCAGGTAGTGGTGCGTCGGGCGTATGGGTTGACAGAGGTCTGGCTGTGCGCATCCCAGAAGATGCTAGTCGAGGCAGGCAGGACAGGAGTCAGGAGAGGTTGTTTTCTGTCAGTTGGAATACCACTGGGGTGAGCTGGGGAGATGTGTGGTGAAGGACGAGTGAGTCGCCTTCTAAGATGGCAAGGACAACAGGAGGTGAGAAAGGTGCCATGAAAATAATGACACAGTCTGATAAGCAGATTTTACAGGAACATGCCTGAGAGAGGGAATGCCGGTTAAGAAACATTCACACACAAAATTAAAAAGGTAAGGCCCTGAAGGTACACATAAAGCAACAGATAACATATTTTTTTTAATAATACTAATTAAACTGTCTTCAACAGGTACCATGGCTGATCAAGTATAAAGTATGATAAAGTAAATGAACAAACAAATTTACGTTGCTTTCTCTGGTGGTAAGAAAATTGTCTAATTGCATACTTATTTCAAGAGTAAAATATTAAAGTTTGTTCTAATAGCCAGTCACCCTTATTCTACTATATTATTGCTATATACAATTAAGTTGCAAGATATGTAAACTATTAGCATGTCTGTCTGTACATACATAAAATATTCCTAACAGAAATTAAAGAATGCAAAAAAAAAGTACAGATTTGGATCTTTGCCTGTTCAGTCATGATCTTCATTTCCTTTCTTCCAGTCTTAGTCATTGTCGGTGTGCAAAGGTAATACCACCCCAAGGCAAAAGGGGGCACTGTTGTTAACACTATCTTCCTTTTCTCCAGGAGTTCAGATGGACACCAGCCGGATGACGAACGACCTCTGTCAATGCTCCACCCCATCTATAAAGACCAAGAGGCCACACGAACTGGGCATTCATTTCAGGACCTGTATCTATACATATTAATAGAAGGCAAAGCCCTCACTGACTCACTGACTGACTGACTGACTGACTGACTGACTGACTGACTCATCACTAATTCTCGAACTTCCCGTGTAGGTGGAAGGCTGAAATTTGGCAGGCTCATTCCTTACAGCTTACTTACAAAAGTTAGGCAGGTTTCATTTCGAAATTCTACGCGTAATGGTCATAACTGGAACCTGTTTTTTGTCCATATACTCTAATGGAGAAGGCAGAGTCACGTATCGCGTCATCACGCCTCCTACGTAATCACGTGAACTAAAAACAAGGAAGAGATTTACAGCACGAGTCAAACGCGGGAACAAAGGTAAATGACGTTAATTTTTGAGTGTCTTTTAATACTGTGTAAGCATACATATTAACACATGTGCAATTAAACGTGTGCATTTACGGGGTGATTTCTCAGGCTTAAAAGCTCGCCTTTTACTAAAAAGGTAAATGCAAACTGTTTTCATTCTGAAGGGCACAAACCACGTTAAATTTCAGACGTTAAACGCGCAAAAATGTCGGTACACCAGATAAATAAGCGCAACATATTATCAGTTGTATTGTATGCTTACAATACATATAGAAATGTGTTAATCGTTAACTAATATTATGGGATGGTGTTTTTCGACTCGCGCCTTGATTTAAACGATTGCATTTCTTGGTGGGTTTGCGTAGCTTATTGTCAATATCTTTACACCTCTTTTTAAGACTTAATTTAAAAAGGTTTTCTTTTCTTCTTAATTAAAATTTAAAAGCAATACTTCACTGCTGCGAAGCCCCTCTAGCGCTGACGTCCGAGGTTCGATTTCCGTAAGCGAGTGCAGTGAGTGTGTACGCCTGATGAGCCAAGAATAAGGGGGAAAGACGTGTCGCGTACTCTTTGCATTATTTGACAGTAAACTATTTTCAATCATTCTATGATCTGCTTCTCACAACTGAAGGCACCGTGGCTGATGTTACCTCACTTGCTGGCCAACCATAAGTGTTACCTGGTAGGTAACCAGCCACTCACTTCACTCCCTTACGGGAATCGAACCTCGGACGTCAACGCTACAGGCAAAGCTCCTAAAATTGCGCCACGGCGTGTGGTTCGTTTATTTGACAACATGTAGATCGGGGTAATTACATTCCGTGCCACGGCGTGTGGTTCATTTATTTGACAACATGTAGATCGGGGTAATTACATTCACGGCATTCGTAGTCTGATTCACAATCTGATTGTATGGGTGGTTACCTACCAGGTAACGCTTATAGTTGGCCAGCAAGTCAGGTCGAAGTGATCACTCGAGTGAAGGCAGCTTCACAAAAAAAACAGATCCTTAACAAACTGTTATTAGTATATTTTCCCTCAATTTAAAAAGGTTTTCTTTTCTTCTTAATAAAAATTTAAAAGCGGTACTTCGCCGGTGCGAAGCACGTGGATTTGACCGACTGACACATACAGACATATTCATGAGTGCAGGTACTAAGGAAAGAAAGCACCGTGTAAACCTAAAGTTTAAATTAAGTTCATAGACCTACAAAAGGTTGCCATTCATTTGAGGCAAGATTGCTTTTCTTCTGTACAACTATACGTTGCATTCTCAAGAGTGTGCTTGCACGGCTTCGGATATAGATATATATATATATATGTATGTATGTCTATATATAAATATGTAAGCTTATAAGTACTGCCTTACTTCTCTTTAAGAAAGGAAGATGTAATGATACTTGATTTAAACGATTCCATGTCTTCCTGGGTTTGCTTAGCTTATTGTCAATATCTTTACACCTTTTTTTAAGACTTATTGACTGAACTGGGCTTTCACGAAAAAAGTTAGGGCTTTGCTACAGGATACACCCTCCACAAGTTAAGCAAGTAAAAATAAAATATATATTTCTGTTTTATTTAAACCTTTTAAGTTCGTATGCATAGCCCCATTTGGCTGTTTTATTTTTTTTTTCTTTCTTCAGTAATATTTAATCTCCTTAAAGAAAAAGAACATATCCATTTTACTTTTTTTGTATCTCTTTAGTAATATTTTAGTGTAAAAGGATAACCAGTATTTAAACCTTTTATGTTACTTTATAAATTTATTTTACACAATGTTGAAAAATTAATAAGAAAGCTACATATTTTGGCAGCTGCTGCTTTAATTTTCAATGAAATGAAAAAAGCTCTCCAAGAGAAAACGTCAATGAAGAAGAAACAGTTTGCACTATCTAAAAATGAGAAACCCTCATTTATAAAGGTTTGCTGCAGATGACTTAACTGAAAATAAATGAATAGTTCCTATGTGTATAATACATATTTATCTATTTTACTTATGCCTTTATTCCAGCAACTTGCAACATCTGTGGTACAATTTGTTACATTACTTTTGTTTTTTGCAGCACAGGCAGGTGAAGTGACTTCCTCAGGGTCACACAGTGGTGTCAGTACCAGGATTTGAACTGACAAGCTCCGGGTTTACTGAAATATTACTGAAGAAAGAAAAAAAATGAAAACGGGCAAATAGGGCTATGCATACAGATGTCCATCCATCGTTTATCCAACCCGCTATATCCTAAATACAGGAGCCAAAAAGTAGATATGTATATATACAGTATATATATATATATATATATATATATGTGAATGTATGTATGTATATATGTATGTCTATATTTATATCTATATATATATATATGTAGATATGTAAATTTGTATATGTATATATATATGTATATGTGGATGTGTATATGTATATATATGTATATGTAGATATGTATATATATGTATATATGTTTATGTATATATATGGTTACATAACCTCTTTAACACACTACTTCTCCGCTGCGAAGCACGGGTATTTTGCTATATATATATATATATATATATATATATATGACAGCAACACTCATAACAATGACAACACAATTACATATATATATATGTAGATATGTATATATATATGTGTCAATCTATCTATGTGTATGTATGTATGTATGTGTGTATGTATGTATGTGTGTATGTATATGTGTGTGTTTATGTATGTGTGTATATATATGTTGATATGTGTATATATATATGTATATATATGTGGATGTGTATACATATATATATATGTAGATATGTGTATATATACATATGTATATATATGTATATATGTATATGTATATATATGTTTATGTGTGTGTGTGTGTGTGTATATTATATATATAAAACACAGCAACACTCATAACAATGACAACACAATTACATTGACAATCATGTTACGTTATTTTTAAAATGTTTCCTTTTCTTTTTCATAACCTCTTTAACACACTACTTCTCCACTGCGAAGCGCGGGTATTTTGCTAGTCTCAAGATAAATGAGCTCTGAGAAGTGCAATAGAATCATAACAACTTTTTTTTTGACTTCAGCAATTATTTTGCCACTATCAGTACCACTTTTGTTTAACTTTTATCACCAAATAAATGGGACAACTCTCTGGTACTCCAAGTGCTTGGGCTGACTGTTCTGGTTTTATTTTACACTATGTCAGTCAGTCATTGTCCAACCCGCTATATCCTAACTACAGGGTCACGGGGGTCTGCTGGAGCCAATCCCAGCCAACACAGGGCGCAAGGCAGGAACAAACCCCGGGCAGGGTGCTAGTCCACCGCAGGGCACACACACAAACACACCCACACACCAAGCACACACTAGGGACAATTTAGGATTGCCAATGCACATAACCTGCATGTCATAGGACTGTGGGAGGAAACCGGAGCACCCGGAGGAAACCCACACAGACACAGGGACAACATGCAAACCTCATGCAGGGAGGACCCGGAAAGCGAACCCGGGTCTCCTAACTGTGAGGCAGCAGTCAACTGGGAACTCTAAATTTATCTAGTGTGAGTGACTGTGAATTGCGCTTTCTTGAGTTAGTGTCCTTCATACAGAATTGATTCTAGCTTTGAACCTTAAGGAAAGGTTTCAGCTCACTGTAACACAGAATTACGTGGGTTTCTTAAATGAAGGATTAGCGGGGTGTACCACTTAGATAAGACAGATATGGGTGTGTTTTAATGATTTAATTTGTTAATGGTTTTGTTGATTGTATGCACAACCTGTGAAGCAGAAGCAGCAAGCTAAATAGCAGGTGCTGGCTATCGTCTGACCCATATAAGAAGAACTCTTAGAAGAAGGATTCTTGGAGAAAAGAACTGGAGAGAAAGGGATAGCTGAACAGTGAGATATAAGAGTAGAGAATGGAAAGGGCAGCTTTGAATGGTCTTTTTATACAGAGAGCCAGAATGAGTGCTGAGTGGAGGCTCTGTAGTATGGCCTTAGGGTCGTTTGCTGAGCAGTGGAGCCAAAGAGATAGAGAGAGATCACTGGAGCAGGGAGAGTGCAGGTGAAACAAGATGCTGGAGGCATTCGCTGGAGGTCAAGGCAATCTGGAAGCTCCTGTAACCATGGATAGTTCAGCTTAGTTCTGCACGTTGGCCTTATTGTAGTCTGCATTGGAGGAGAAGTAAAAACACCACCTCATTCGTAAAAGGGCAAGATGCCCTGAGAACTGCAGCAACCAGCAGTGGCACAGTTCAGGTTTGCATGGTGATTTGGGGATACAGTGAGCAATGAAAATGAAATCTCCAGATGTCCTGACAAATAATAGGAAAGGTTACCTCTCGACTTTGGCTGATTTTAACTTTATTTATTGGATTTATTATTTTTTGAACACCCAAAATAACATTGGTTTGTTTTAAGGTGTTTTTTATGGAATGATTTATTTATTGAATTATTCATTGATTTTGAAAATCAATCACTTTTAATCCTCTGTCTTTTATAAACTTGCCATTCTTCTGATTTTAAAGTCTCCACTTGTTCGCTCACTTGCACCTGTCCATCCTTGATACATAACTATCAATGTCACAGATGAAGGGTCATGTCCATTGCTGCAGGCACTGTGGTTTCACAACCATATTACAATCAGAATATACTGAACTGATGGATGTCAGATGATATGATAAACATGACAAAAAGATAACAGCTAGTCAGCACACACAGTAGAATGTTTGTCTGAACAACTTTGTCTTAATAATTTTAAATACTAATAGAGATGAAACCACTGATGGTTACTGCTAAAAAGAGCCAGATTGTAGTTAAGATATATAGACAGTACAACAATAAAGATTAAAAAGTACAATAAAAAATGTAATAAGGTGGCAGCAGTATGTTGAAATGGTTGAGTATTACGCCATTAGATAGTTCTGAAATGTTATCTCTTCATGTCTGCATTAAAAGCATTGTGAGTTCCTAAAAATACTCCATGCTGAAATACTGAAACATAAATAATCAAACAAAAATAATACTAAAGAAAGTCTATATTTAAAGAATGATACTATGATCAAAGAATGGAAGTAATGACAAGAAAAATAAGTTCTGACGTGTCAAATTCAGGATCTGTCCAGCACAATTCTGTTTATAAAATGCTGCTTACATTCTTTGACATATAGTCATAGTATTTATTTCTTGCCTTCCTTTGCATATTCTGCAGATGACAGTAATTACAGATTTTAACCATTATCAAAGGCCCTAGCGCTGAGCAGCTAATATTATGGAAACAAACTGCTATTGGGCAGATGGATGTTTGATTTTATCCCAAGTGTGCGGGCAAAGATAAAACAATTATCAGTAACAGCTGCCTAAAAGGCCTGCCTCCAAGCTCAGAGATAACCTGTCAATTTGACTGTTTTGTTCAAAAGCAAGTTGGCACTGGGGTAACATTAATACTAAAGCAGACAGGAGGTTGACATGGTAAATAATAGAAGTAAAAAAGTAAGGCTTTCTACAGTCTAAACTCGGAGAATTTAGTTTCAAAGGGGCTATTTTGAATGGACAGCCTTTAAATACTAAATAAACTAATGCAAAAACTAATAAAAATATTGTCAATGAGACAGCAAATTTTTTGTTAAACATTGTGCATAAAAATGTCTACAATGATATACAAAATGAAAATGGATTTTATAAATTATTTGTGATCCAATATGTGTACAGAATAGTATGTAGACTTAATTATAATATTTGTTTTAGTATATTAACATAAGACTAGAAGTGGTAACTCATGTTGGTTTGTTATTACTAAAATTTAATTAATTTGTTCAAGTCACTTTATTTTTTCACAAATCAGCTTAAATCTGTGAATACAATCAAGCTACAGTACTTCAAGCAAATCGAAGCTACTTTACGTCACTCTGAGAATGCCAGTCAGAACATTCCAAATGGAACTAGTTAAGGATAGGAAGGTAACTGATAAGTCTAGCATCCAGAGCCTCATGTTATCTTCTTTACCTGTTTATGTGAAGGAAGGATGGAATGAAATGAATTAAAATTTTGGGACACAGACAATGAAGATGGTGACAAATGTGCGGCAAAAATTGAGCATGGCTAATGGGCTATTCTTTGGATCTCCAGCAGTTGCTGTTAAGAAAGTGATGGAATTTAATTTAGTGAACACTTAAAAAAACCTGTCCTATTAATTCCCGGATTTTTTTTTTTTTTACCTGACTTTAGTTTGGCCATATCTCAATCCAGGAAAACAATATATCTAGTGAGACATGCATAAAGACTGGGCTTGCAACCTTTTCTGCCATAACTAGCCTTTCAAAATAGTCACAAAAGCCTTAGAACACATAATTTTTGATGACCTGAACTTTCCTTCAGAGGCTCTCAAAGACTTTCAAGCTATGGTTACTTTTGCTTTTTAATGGAGGCTATTTTGATTTTTCAGTCCTGTAATCCTCTGGAGAAATGTACTTATTATGAACTTGTTTATTATTGTGTACAGAGACTATTATTATTGACTTGTTATTTGAGTGTGCTCATCAGACTTCGGTGTTATTACATTTAGTTTCTTGGGTTGGGGGAATTGCAGGTAGGTCCCTTGCCACTGATTTGACCAACGGATCTGCTGCTCGCAGTCCAGTGTTAAAGATCTAGATATTAATTGGTGAGCTAAGTGATTTGCAATTGTTTATCATTTACCTGTTACTAGAAAAATATTACATTTGAAAAGCTTTGATATCATTTTCAGTATGTATGCAAACACCCTTGTGAATCCTACGTTAGACAAAATGCCAGCTTCTTTCTTTCAATGCATTCCTCATTTAATTTGCTTGCAGTGTAAATCTATGTCTGATTTAAACTTGGTTGATTTTTTTTTTTTTGGTTGATAACTCATTCTGCTAAAACTTTCTCATTTTTCTCCTCTCTGCACCATTCTTACTCAAGATTAAACTACATTTTTATTTCTGTATTGCTCACATCCCCTCCTATTAACAAATCTCTTGAAATAGACAGTCTATATCAGGTCATCAGTTCATAATTATGGAAATGGACCTCTCAAGGCTGTCATCTCATGCTGCCTGGAGTTTTAGCACATATTTCACTTCAACTGTCTTTCTGTTCTAGATTGTATGTTATTAAAATAAATATAGTGCCGTGTTTCAACTTTGTTAGGGCCATGCTGCCTCTCTCTCCCTCATAAAATGCTGGTCCAAAGTCAGATCTCCATCTGCCTTTGTATAGAATTGTAAGAGATCTTCCATTAAGGGTTCTGCTTTGATTCTTGATAAATCCCAAGACAGCATGTCTCTGCCAGACATACAGTTATATCATTGGTTGTTTACCTTTTGAACAGCATGTGATTGGTCAAATCCTTCCATAAATTTACAATCCCGGTTCCTTATTGAATCCAACATGATTTCACCTTGATCAATAACTGTTCTTCCCTTTACTGCCTCAAAATTCAAGTCCTATCATCCATTAGCTTTACACGTTTTCTAGATTTACCATAACGTTAAGAAACATCTTTGGAAAGCTCCAATTTGACATAGCCAAGCCTTCATCTTCCAGAAAGTTTGTGGTTGCCCTCATCTTCCAGAATGTTTGTGGTTGTACTGGTGGTAAACCCATCTATTTTCGGGCACTTGCTGGCTGAGTTACCAAGACACATGGCAATATGGATGACTCTGCACTCAAAACTTTCCAGTTACATAGATTAAGATTTTCTATTCCTTCTTATTCTGTTCTTAAAGCAAATGAGGTGCCAGTGTCCTTTGCACTTCCTCCTCACCTCCTTTATAAATTCTCCTGCTCATTACCTCTAAACTTTGAGTCAGGGAATTCCCTTTATGCAAGTATATGTCACGCATCTGCTGCCACTTAACCTTTATTTTTTTTATCTAGCAGTGTGATCTCCTCTCTTCACTCTGCATTTAGTGGAAAGCTGAAAAGCTGGAAACAATACCTCTGTATCTTTTACAAGCCAAAATTACTTCTCATAAAACTTAATGTTATGTATTTGCTCATTGATGCCATCTGTTACTTGTGTCTCTCTAATATTCCTGGCATTTTTCTCTATATGTTGAGGGATTGCCCTCTAATCTTTAGTTTCTAGTTTGTCTGTAAATGCCTGTCTTCTAGTTCCTCTGTTAATATTTCCCTTTTGGATCATACATTTCTTCACCTGGACGCGACTTTTATCTGGCAGAGGTTGTTCTGTCTGTGTACCCTCTCTGCAAAACTAGCCCCTCTCTGGAAATCTCCTGACTCTTCCTCTGTAAACCCCTGGAAATCATCTTTCTTTACTCTAGTCTTACTTGAATGTTTGAAGGCAAGGATCACTGGGTGCTCTAATATAAAAAAGTGGAAAGCTGCTGAGGTTTTTGGTGAGGAACTAGTTGAGGAACTTACATTGTACTATTAATCCTATTTCCTAATTCTTTCTTTTTATGATTCTTCTCTTTGTTTTTAATATGTGTCCACCAATCTTCTTTTTCTGATATACACAGACATCAGTAACTTTCAGTTCTTTAGGTATCCCTTTTATAGGTTGATTTGGGCGTAAGTGTGGTTGTTGCTGCTTACTTTCATAACTGCTTTTTCTGTGACTAGTGATTGTTGTTTAATTTCTTATTGAAGTTAAATAAAAAGTCCAAAAAAATAAAAAGACTGACATGGATTATTGTCCTACTGCCCACTCCAAGGTCCAAATGTCCAGCTTAATCACAGCTTGCAAAAAATAATACCAACATATGGATGGCACAGTATCACCTTTATTTACGTAGGTTTGTGGTCAGTCTTCATTTGGTGTATAGTGTTTTACCTCATGTTATATATTTTGTAAAGCTACATGTATGTTTAATTTTTTAAATACTATTTTCTAGCAAATATAAGTAATCCACAAGCTCGGGGGACGGGGTTACTAGCTGCACTCATTTTTCTTGCATGTATTTGTCATTTGTCTTGCACTTTTGTCAGCATGTTTATGTCCCAGGCACTTTTGTTGTACCACTTACAATTTTATTAATTGCAGTTATCCAACCATTTTGTTAACTCACCTTATACAATAGAATGTCAGTAGAATCTAGGGCAACCACAGACCTAAAGCTGGAACTAACTCAGAGCTGTACACCAGTCCAGCGCATTGTGCACTGTGACATATCCCTTAACTAATACATTTCTTAAATTTTACACTAGTATCACAAAGGAATAGTGAGCTGCTGGGTCAATACGCAATTCAGATAAATGAACAGAGCAGAACAACAAGAACAAATTAGCTACAGCTTATTTGCTGGGCCACAGCAATTTGACAGCAACATAAAATCTCAAATAGACTAGGACAAAGCAAAACAAACAAACATTAGACTTAATTAGACTTTCAGGTCCATTCTTGAGAGTATTTTCCTAAAGTCACATGCAAGCAAGCCCAAGTGTATGTATGTATGTATGAGGAAAAAGTGCGTACCTACAGTATAAGCTGATAACATCATCAATACATGATGCTTTGATTATTGGTTACAGAGCCCACTTCGACATTTCAATGATGGTATTTTCAAATATTTGCATTACATTTTTTATGGTAGAGTCTTCTTATATTCAGGTTCAGCTTTTGAGGAGATGTTGTTTAAAACTAGAACTTCCCAAAGAAAGTTCTGAAAATTAAAACACTAAAAGTATTTATAACAAGTCATGTGGGAAGATAAAGAGTAATTTTAAATATGACTAAAACCATACATCAAAAGCTTCCTAAAGGAGGCGGGTTAGCGTTACTCCTTACACAAAATTAACTCCTTTCTGTACAAAGATGAATTCTATAAGAATACCATTTTAGCTGCATCACAATAATTTCAATTAGATTTGCTCCATCTTACCAGCTTTTTCTAAAAGTCCTGCAAGAAGTCTGTATAGTGCGTCACATTATTGAGATGTGTTCCGTTAACTGACACAAGTCCTGTTGTTTCATACAAATGTTGGCAAATCTACTATTATATTCCACTGCTGGTAACACATGATTGATCAGTGCCTTACTGGAAACATTTTTATTCTCATAGTGCCAGCTAGAACATTTGAAATGCTGTAGTGCTGGCATCAGTCTATAGCAGGCCACAAATAATTCAGTATTCAGCATGACTGAAGGCTTTTTTCATTTAGTTACTATTTTTGTGTCTCAAAAAAAATAAATATATTTTTCACCTAAATATGTTTCATTCTAGGGCACAATTTGTTTTTTTATTTTAGCCTTTACTTCAACAAATGCTAAACTTTCAATAAGAATGTGTAGACCTTCGATATCCACTAAACTTCTTCAATGGCACTTTATTACTATTACTTTTTCCCACAATCCCTTTAACGTACTGTATTTTTCTTTTTCTAAAAGTCATTTCCTTCTAATGATGATCTTTTGAGTCCTCAGTTTCTCACATACAAAGTGCATTGGCTGCTAGAAGGTGAAACACGCAGACAATTTCACTCAAGATAGCTTGGCAATTGAGGTTATAGAAAGCCAGGAGAGTTTTTGTTTCAGAAATTTGCAAAAAACGTTCAGTAATTGTGGAGCACAGTGTCAGACTGTGCTACTTAGTCACATAAAATAAACAGTATTTATCTAAGAAGTATTCTCATAAAAAAATAGCCCTGAAATAAGCTTATATATTTATAAACAAACATGTAGGGAGCAATATCAAAGATTCGTGGATATAAAAAAAAGAATCTTTGCTTTCAAGACTTTAATCTTGTGGGGTAGACAGGAACAAAAGAGAATGATTCTTCGATCAGTGCATTGGCATCTCTCAGTGGATTAATTAGCATAATACATATACAAATAATAATGAAAGATTTAATATATTCCTTATTTAAACATAATTAAAGTTATAATCTATCCCTGTTTTAGTTTCCAATTTTAATTAGTAAACAGTTTTCTAAGAGTTCTATTATATTGTCAAGGTATAAATGAATCATGTACACACTGAAGTAGAAAAAAATAAATTCTGTGATACTGATAACTTGTTATCTGATAATTATATTTTTATTATAATAAAAATTTCTGCAGTGTTCATAATCATATTGGGTTGTAATTGAGTTTGCTTTGAAAGGTACTCTGCATGCTGCTAAAACGGCTATACACAGAAAATAAAGCCGAGTGACAAATATGAAAATGGCTTGGGTTGAATAAAGTCATGATTTGTGAAGAGATAGTTGTTTACAATTTAGTTCCATGTCTGTAATAATTCTTTGATATTCTGTGATTAAAAACCCTGTTAAATTTTTATTCTATCAAAAACCTACACCCTCAACATATCTACAATGCACTTGCCTTTTAGATTTGTAATGAAGGTTGGTGATGGAGTTCTCAATGTACAAAATTCAGATAAACGATGTATTCCTATAAAACACCTCATCCATTAATCAATTAAAATGTCCTTTAGGATAGTATGGGTGGTGAAGAGTTAATTTTTTTCCTTTATTTCATTGAAGCACATCTTGGTAGAAAAGTGACACTCTGAGGAGGCAAAGACTTGACAGCGGGAGCTGGTGAAAGTCTGACAGGAGGCAAAGATACCCTCAGGTTGCAATGACAGAATAGTAGAATTACTTGTTTTAAACACTGTTGGATATCTGACAACTGGCCTTCAAAAATTGCCAAATGAAGATTGATAGTCTGTCCTATTTATGAATATTCTCCAATAAGTGCAAAGAACAGTAGCATGATTTTGCAAAGTAGTGTAATTCTGTGAATGATTTAGAACCTTTGTTTTTGTTGAGGTCTGCTGTAAAATAACATTGGAAACATCTTCTATAATACATTTAGGTATGTGCCCAAATAAAATTATTTTTTCAAGTAAAATGCATACATTTACAGACAAAAATTAGCTTTGAGGATATCTAAATGCTTTAGAGTCATACTTTAAAATCTTTGAAGATGTTATTCCATCAGCAGGCCACAACCTTTAATAAAAAAAAAAAAGTTTAGAACATTGAACAATTTGTTCTTTCTGTGAAAAAACGTACATATTGGGCACACTTTACAAACTATTATAATTTTCAACTAAACTGATGCAGTAGCAGGTAGACTATCCACGCCAAGGTTACTGCTTCATTTCCACAACTGATCACTGTGCAAGAAGAGAATTATTTCACCAAAAAATGTAGACTATTGCTCCTTTGTATTGTTAGGTACTTTGGATAAAAGCATCAAGATAAATAAACATAAATATAGTTTGGTGTATTTAACATTCATAGAAATCTAGTCCATAAATATACTTCTGTAATATGTATCCAGTCTGAAGTTCATTTAAAGATATATGGAGTCATCCATTTGTGGGGGTAAGGTAGAAAAAGCCAAAGGAACTTACCCAAAATTACCTGACAGGTCATTGTAGGGTGTGAGTCTGAAAACATATAAATACACCAGGATAATTTTAGCAGTTACAATTAACCAGATAACAGTATTTCAACATATTGATATTGAACATAACAAGCCTTTGTATGGCTGATATCAAATTTTGCATGCTGAAACAGAAATTAATTTAATTTCATCTTAGTATATAAAAATAACAGCTCATGATTGGAACCATCTATACTAGAATGTAAGATTTCTGAGGATTATGGGAGGACTTTATCTCTGCTATTTTAGCATGTGTCAAGTGCAAAAGACTGCCTGCAAAACTAACAGTAAAATCACACAACAAACAAACAAACCAATGCTGGCTCCTCATGTGAGCCACTGTTACCAGAAATAAAGTCCTGCAATTTAGAGGAAAGTTGTTTCCAAAATTTGGTTTTCAATAAAGTAGTATTATGACAAGAACATTGGCATGATCAGGAAGAGAGGATAAATTGAACTGGAAAGTGACTGATTGTGGTTAGACAAGTGGGAAACATTACAAACAAAAGCAGTGAGAGTTTGAGAGACAAAAATATAGTCCATTCTGGATTGTGACTGATGTGGATATGAGAAAAAGGAATATTTTTTGATATGGGGTTCATCAATCTAAATGCAAAGAAATTCTGCAGAGTGAGTAAGTTGAGTAGCAAGTGTGGTGATATATAGGAATGGGAGATTTATCCAATAAAGGATTCATAAAGCAGTTGGTGTCTTTCCCAATAATTATTTCAAAATCTTCAAGATTTAGAATTTAGTTGGTCAGAAAGGCAGGTGAATAATGGCCAGAATGGAGCAGGATGGTGTAAGCAGAACATCTGAGAGAACTTTTACCACATATCTCAACAAGTAAATAGCACAACGGATCACTTGACATTTAAATTAAGACCACCAGTGTTCAACAATGCCACAGTTAAATTAGGCATCATATAGAAAAAGAAGAGATGCCACAGTAATTAGTAAAGAGAAAGAAAAACTAGAACTAAAGAGAATTTACAGGCCACACACCTATGCCCATCCAAATAAGTAACAATAGTCGAGTTCATTAGGATACTCATCAACCCACCCCCACAAACGAACAAGCCTGCATGAACAGATGAAACGTAATACAAAATAAACTTCATCACAGGGAAGAGTGCACCCACCATACATACATGTGAAAAAATACACATCACAAACTTTAATTAACAAAACATACCTCAAAACCACACAATACACAAGTCTGCAAAGTCAAAGGAGAAAAGAAAACAAGAGATTGCAAAATATCTACACAGACTGACACAGCTCCCCTCCAACAATTGCCATAACATACACAAACAACTACAAACAGAAATAAAAAATTACTAAGTTGTTAAAATGATAATAATGATAAAGTTGTGACCAAACAAGTTTGAGAAAACCAAGAATAACATAAATCATTCAGGGCAGGAAAAACTTGCAGCATATGATAACAGTGGTCAAAACACCAGCACAGGAGAGTGTAAACTGCTCGCTACACCGTGAAGATAAAAAAGCAGAGGCGCTGAAGCCTTCCATTTAATTAAAAAACTCCAAGAGAAAACCTCATTAATGAAGGATAAAGGAACATCCAGGTCAGATTCCTGATAATGGAAAAAGGTAAGCAAGAGGTAAGGAAGAAAACAGCAAAGTTTATAATAATACTTGAGAGAGTGAGAGTGTTAAATTGAATTAAAGTGACAATGGAACAAAACACAGGTCCAGGAGTTAGTCCGTGAATGGATCTCAAAATGGAAGGCATAGAAAAAGCCATATATTATTGCGGAGAGAAGACATTGATTGTGATTACAATTGAACCATACCTAAAACTTGAAATCGATATCCTTGAGATCTAGCTTTGGATCATTAAAAATGACATTACCAGATCCGTGAGTTTGAGACGAGCACCATATGAAAGAAAGGGCCGCAGATCCACCCCTCTAACCATTTTAATCACCAGTGACATCACTTTATGGTCAGCCACAGTGGAGTAATCGGGGGAGTAATCAGCAAACAAAAAGATGTAGTAGCTTGCAAAAAACGAGGAAGATTTCCTAGACTATTGTAAAATAATATGGTGATGTGCATAGTTGGGAATTGGTGCTATCAGCCAATTGGAAATACTGTTGGAATATACCCTATGGCATCTTTTCACAGGTGACTAGGTTTGGGAATACTACAGGACATAACTTCCATAGAAAGCCACAGGCCTTTCACGTTCTCCTTAAATCCCCCTGTTTATTATATAATGGCGTATTATGTTTTCTGATTGTAGTATTTATTTATTTTTCTGTAAAAAGCCAAATTTCCCCCTGGGGACCAATAAAGTTCTATCATTAAATGTCAATAACCTGTACTTCCATTGATTTTAATGTTAAAAAAGTAAACTGACACTTATATGTTTTATCTTGCTAATTGTACGAGTTAAGTCCTCATCATGTCAAACTCTGTGTTTTGTTTTTTGTTCCTTCATAATGCTATAGATTTTCATGAGAGCTCAGCTGTGTGGCGCCCCTCATGGCATTAAGCTGATATATCAAATAATACCACCATGGTATTTCTTTTAACAGATGCAGAATTAGTATGCAAAGCCTTCCTTGCTGGACTGGTTACTTCTGTTTATGCCATTCTCACTGAGGATGACATTACAATTCAATAAGCAGAAAGATGTGGCTCATGGAAAACAATAGGGCAAGATGGAAGGAAAATAGCAAAGAAAAGGGATAAAAGCGAGCAGCCAAGTAGAGCTACCTTTACAAGCTTTGCTAAAGGCAATAAGTGTTAGGTAAGAAAGTTTCTTGTGATTTATTTACTCATTGATTTAATTTTCATGTTTTTACTGCATCATCAGTTTTAAATCAGTTTTAAGTCTCACCATTTTGTGCTATTATTTAGTGTTCTGTAGGAATACAGGCCACATGACCAATATAATATAATCATCAACCTCAAGCTATAAAGTATTATTTCTTGGTAGTAGCTTTATTATAGTATTTAGATAAGTACACATACTCTTTTCTCATGGTTTCTTTGTTTCTTTGATTTTCGCATCTAGACTTTGATTTTTGACCTTTGATTTTTTGTTTAGCATTCTGACCTGCTTTTTGATTCTTTTCTGGCCTTTACTTTTGTTTGACAACTCCATCTCCTGACCCACCCATATCCATTTTATTGCATTGTTCCAAAATGTCCTTTTAAGGGCATATAGTTTTTCAGATCTCTTTTTAAGACAAATTTGCCATTTTGTTGTGGCATAACAATGTGATTCTACCTGTCTTCCAAGAATTTACCAATATGATCCTTTGAACCCATTTATTACCAGTTTCAATACAGAGTATTTATTTAGCACTCAGCATTAGGCCTAACTGAATGACAAAATTCACCACAATGATAAGCTAAAATTTAATGTGAAATGCATTACAAGTGATAAAATTTATCACAATTAATCTGCTTTAGATGCTATTTCTAAATGATGTATCTACATTGCATGTGGTAAAAAGAACATTTTTCCACAGTGTGGAATAAAGTGTAAGGTTTTGTTTTCATTTTTTATCAAGAGTAACTAATGGATGTTTATCCAGTAGTACACTATACTTAAACTTTCAGACAGTAACAAACAAGATACTTACCTTACCTCTAATTGGAATATACTTCACAACAAAACATTGTCCTCACCCAATTTAGTATTGTCACACATTGATGCAACTGCTACTACACCAATAGTAGTAGTTTTGGCCTCTTTTTTAAGTACACCTGCTGGTTAATGCCAACAGTTTGCTTCTTCAAACAATAACTCTCTCTCTCTCTCTCTCTCTCTCTCTCTCTCTCTCTCTATATATATATATATATATATATATATATATATATATATATATATATATATATATATATATATACAGGCGCTGGTCATAAAATTAGAATATCATGACAAACTTGATTTATTTCAGTAATTCCATTCAAAAAGTGAAACTTGTATATTAGATTAATTCATTACACACAGACTGATGTATTTCAAATGTTTATTTCTTTTAATTTTGATGATTATAACTGACAACTAATGAAAGTCCCAAATTCAGTATCTCGGAAAATTAGAATATTGTGAAAAGGTTCAATATTGAAGACACCTGGTGCCACACTCTAATCAGCTAATTAACTCAAAACACCTGCAAAAGCCTTTAAATGGTCTCTCAGTCTAGTTCTGTAGGCTACACAATCATGCGGAAGACTGCTGACTTGACAGTTGTCCAAAAGATGACCATTGACACCTTGCACAAGAAGGGCAAGACACAAAAGGTCATTGCTAAAGAGGCTGGCTGTTCACAGAGCTCTGTGTCCAAGCACATTAATAGAGAGGCGAAGGGAAGGACAAGATGTGGTAGGAAAAAAGTGTACAAGCAATAGGGATAACCGCACCCTGGAGAGGATTGTGAAACAAAACCCATTCAAAAATGTGGGGGAGATTCACAAAGAGTGGATTGCAGCTGGAGTCATTGCTTCAAGAACCACCACGCACAGACGTATGCAAGACATGGGTTTCAGCTGTCACATTCCTTGTGTCAAGCCACTCTTGAACAAGAGACAGTGTCAGAAGCGTCTCGCCTGGGCTAAAGACAAAAAGGACTGGACTGCTGCTGAGTGGTCCAAAGTTATGTTCTCTGATGAAAGTAAATTTTGCATTTCCTTTGGAAATCAAGGTCCCAGAGTCTGGAGGAAGAGAGGAGAGGCATAGAATCCACGTTGCGTGAGGTCCAGTGTAACGTTTCCACAGTCAGTGATGGTTTGGGGTGCCATGTCATCTGCTGGTGTTGGTCCATTGTGTTTTCTGAGGTCCAAGGTCAACGCAGCCGTCTACCAGGAAGTTTTAGAGCACTTCATGCTTCCTGCTGCTGACGAACTTTATGGAGATGCAGATTTCATTTCCAACAGGACCTGGCACCCGCACACAGTGCCAAAGCTACCAGTACCTGGTTTAAGGACCATGGTATCCCTGTTCTTAATTGGCCAGCAAACTCGCCTGACCGTAACCCCATAGAAAATCTATGGGGTATTGTGAAGAGGAAGATGCAATACGCCAGACCCAACAATTCAGAAGAGCTGAAGGCCACTATCAGAGTAACATGGGCTCTCATAACACCTGAGCAGTGCCACAGACCGATCGACTCCATGCCACGCCGCATTGCTGCAGTAATCCAGGCCAAAGGAGCCCCAACTAAATATTGAGTGCTGTACATGCTCATACTTTTCATGTTCATACCTTTCAGTTGGCCAACATTTCTAAAAATCCCTTTTTTGCATTGGTCTTAATTGATATTCTAATTTTCCGAGATACTGAATTTGGGACTTTCATTAGTTGTTAGTTATAATCATCAACATTAAAAGAAATAAACATTTGAAATACATCAGTCTGTGTGTAATGAATGAATCTAATATACAATTTTCACTTTTTGAATGGAATTACTGAAATAAATCAACTTTGTCATGATATTCTAATTTTATGACCAGCACCTGTATATATATATGTACTAGCTGAAATACCCAGCATTGCCCGAGAAGAAAATAAAGTGTTTTTTTTTAATTGTTTGAGAAAAATATAATTAAAAAAAACACAACTTTAAGAATAAAAATAAATTAACAAACAATGAAGACTCACTAATGTGCTTGTCTTGCGGTCTTGTATGTATGTTATCATCCAGTTCATCCACTCGGAACCAGCCAACTCTATTTAATTTCAAAAGCAACAGGGGCGCAGTGATGTGGAAACATAAAGAATGCTGGCAGTCACCTGCAGTTTGCTCTCAGGTGGTCATTCGGAGTGTCAACAGGATGATAACATGCATATATGACCGCAAGATTACCCCCAAACCGTACCCAGAAGGGGGAGGGTTAGGGTTGATTTCACCCTACAGTATTTTAAGTCGATCAATGAGAAACATGTGTAGCTAGTGTCACGAAAACCGCTTCAGTCGTTCAGAAGGACCTGGAACATATATACATATACACACACACATACATTGACTTAATGAAACAGGACAAACTTTAAAAATTAATAGACATTGGCACTGTACCTGATCGTGTTTAGCTCTGACGGGAAAGTGTTCCCCGTGTGGGGAGAAAAGCATATGGCCGTGATATCTCTGGTAATCAGCAGCTACTGTTTAAAACGCATGTAGCTCTGATCTCTCTCTCAAAAACATTAAACGTTACTCCTTAACAATTTGTTGAACAAACAAGTATAGCTAGCTAAGCGGAGCCAAGGTGCAGTGCAACACATGGTGAGATGTAGCCAATGGTAGTGACCAATGAGGAACATGTGTAGCAATTTTCATGAAAATCGTTCCAGCCTTTCTGGAGTGATGCTGGAACATACATACATACACACATTGCCCAAGATGGAGGCTTTAAAGGTCTGGAAAGGAAATAATAATAATTCATTACATTTATATAGCGCTTTTCTCAATGATGTCATCAAAATGGCCGTAACCAGAAGTGATGTCAGCAAAGGGGCTGGCTTCGGAAGTGACATCAGCAAAGGGGCCGGTTTCGGAAGTGACGTCTCCTGAGGCACTGGAACCTTGCAGGATTTCCCAGGAAAGGTCTGTAGGGAACTGAGAGAGACAGTTAGCACACTCCGCTGCCCCCTGGTCAGATGTTTTATTACACTTACTCAGACCCTTTAGCTGTCTCCTACTCGCACGTGTGAATTTTCATTACGCTATAACTTATTAAGTTTATTACATAGAGAATTCACAGTACCTGCCCTGCATATAGAGATTTCACTTAAAATTCTTTTATTTGCTGATAGATGGCAGCACCTGTCCTTCATTACAAAATGGCAGGGAGCCAGTTGTCAGTCGAATAGTTGCATAATTAGATCTGGACCAACAAATTTATATATATATTGTGACAGGTTGGGGACGCTATCGCTCCCTTGAACCCTCGGACACCACGCCAAACACCAGGTAAAATCCAAATATTGAATTTATTATAATAATTATGTGCACAAAGCACCTCCACCTCCACTATACTTCAATAAACACTACAATATTCAATAATAAACACTAATCAATCCTCCACTCTCCCAGACGTGTTGCCACCCTTCCACCCAGCTCAGCTCCACGTCTGGGATTTCCCACAGTTCTTTTATAGTCCTTGACCCGGAAGTGTTTCGCTCTCTCTGTCCATGTGACTAGGAACACTTCATCGCGGAAGCACGTCATTCCTCTTGTCCATATGACTCGGACGTACTTCCGGGGCATAGGGCAAATAGTTGCTGCTCCTCCCTGCAGCGCCTTTTAGCGTCCCCCACAGTATCCAGCAGGGCTGTAAAGGAAAACTCCAATGTCCATAATTCCCTGCTGGCATTCGGGGCACCTCCATGCTGCAGTGAGGGCTCCACCTGGCGGCCTGGGGGTATTGGCCGGGATGAAAGACCGGCCATATCTCACAATATATATAAATTTATATAGAGAGAGAGCACACAAACACGATCAAGCGCTTTATGTTTTTTCTTATACAAATATCTGAATGGACAAGACATGCATCAGTTAACTCTGAATGTAGTATGATAGTTGGTTTCTCACACAATACAATGTTTACAGGCTGAAGCTAAAATTTTGATTACGCACACAAACATTTCTTTTTGGCAGAAACACTTTAATAAACAACGTTAGAGGAAAATGACCAGCTAACAAAACAACCTCAAATATTTAATACTAGAACCACCATGCATTTGTACTTTATATCCAATAGCTGCCAACACTGTGCCAAGTGGCATCCCTTACATTTTATTCTCATTAATGGAACGGCTTATCATCCTGTTCATGCATTCCTATGGTCTTGCCCCAAAGAAACACAGATAGCCCAGCAGAGCATATAAAAATAATATGTTGGAAAACAGCTTCTTCTTTGACTTAATTCACAATTAAAATGTTAGCATGCATTTTTAGAAATTAAAAAAAAGTATATATAGATGCTGATACTTGACAAAAAACTATTTGACTATTTAACCATGAAAAGCACAGCAACAGTTTTTCTTTTGCACTAATATTTTGTATGTGTAAAGCACTATTTTGTGAGCCACCTTCCACACACAATATGGTCACACTTTATGTGAGTTCACTTTGTTTGGTTGGACATGCACCTTCCCACTTGAAACTGCTGTCCTGATCATTGCTTGATTACCTTTCTCTCATTAGGACATTGTGAGATAGTGGTGCAAGGTACACCAGTAGAAATTTATCCAACTTTGAGAATTATTCATATATCATTTTCACCATGGTTTAGCCTGGGAAGAAGCTGTCTTTGCTACATATCGTAAAAGAGACGTGCGTGGTGGGAGCAGGCATTCTATTATTTGCACTGCAATATTTTCGCAAACTAGGAATGCAAAGTACACCAGCAGCATCAATATGACATGTGAAAAGGTGAACATGCGATGTGGCACATTGTGAATGGAGTAAGCTACAGAGAAAAACATTTACCCAATGATGTATGCAAGTGCAAGAATGCAAAGTGAATTTTCTTTGTAAATATGGGGGAGCCTAAGTACAAACAGTACTCCCCTCTTACGTGCATAATAAACACTCTCATGAAACTGAAAGGAAAACGTAAACGTGGGTCAGAGGTGGGGTAAACGGACAAAGTAGACTTTTGCAAGTGAGTAATAAGGATTTTTTCAGAAATGTACTATACCTAAGTAAAATTGTTGTGGCTGAAGTTATTATAATGAATTATTGATTTTTCTCAGGACCTGCACTGCTTTGTTCCAGCAAATGGGAATGTTAAAATTAATTAAATAAAAGAAGGAATTTCCAGGAGGAAACACTACATTAAATCAAGCTGAATGCACAAACATGGCACTGACTTCAGTTTATTCAAATGACCATAGACCTCAAACCAAAAGAGCATTATTGGGATAAAGCATTTCCAGTGTGAACACAACGACAAAAATATCAAGTTAGCATGCACCAAAATCTTTAAGGAATGTTAAGTTAAATTAATAGCAACTAGAAACAGAATCCATGTGAAAAAGTATTCCTTTTTTTAATAAAAACGATAATTATCATAACACCACTGGAGGTGATTGTTTACTGTTAATATTAACTTTGATGTTTACCACTTTTATAGGTGGTTGCTCATGCAGAACAATCCTTTGGCTACAAATTAGTAAATGAGAAAGTGATGCTGCAAGGATGGCAGGTAAGGATGTCCCTGTCAGACAGTGCATGCCTTTAGAGTTCAGGCTAAGATGAAATAAAGAACCATAACTTGCAGATAAAAATCTAAAATCTTTATTTGAAATATGAAATCCAGAAAGAGTAATCCAAGACACAGGTTGGAAAAAAGAGGCAAATTTTCTAAACAATGTTGGCGAAATGTCAGAAAGCAAAGAAAGACTAACTGCAAAGCAACATACACTAATAGTAAGGGCCAAGGCTGGCAAAATTAGTAGCTAAGGGTGAGGCTCAAGTTAAACCCCAACAACATGACAATTAGTTATACCCCTCTGTCCAACTGCGACACTGATTGAATAGTCTTAAAATCATTGAATAATATGAATATTATAAAAAAAAAGATCCTCTCACATGTCAAAGAGCACATATTCTGTGTATAGCAGGTTGAAAATTATCTTGGTATCTGAGTCCTGTAAAGGATCAAAATGTACTTTTTTTTAAATGGCAAGTTTAATAATAAGGGGAATACAAACATTGCCCAATGTATTGTAAATCCAAACCGAAAGAAGAATGACCAAAATCATAAGCCTCCCTTTGCAAACAGCATGTGCAAGCAAATGGTTATTTTGTAGCTATTTGTAAAAGGTAAGCTGTAGATAGATAGATAGATAGATAGATAGATAGATAGATAGATAGATAGATAGATAGATACTTTATTAATCCCAAGGGGAAATTCACATACTCCAGCAGCACCTTACAGATACAAAAAAAAAAAACAATATTAAATTAAAGATTGATAATAATGCAGGTAAAAAACAGACAATATCTTTGTATAATGTTAATGTTTATGCTCACAATGCTCAGTAAGTAACTTTTCTTTGCTGGAATGAATAAAAAATATCAGTTTAAGCCCTTCAGATATTTTGAATATACTCCTACAACTGTTATTTTGTTGGTAAACTACAAATGTCATTTGGAAATTCATGTGAAAAGAGTAAAGAAACTGAAATATCACATTTGAAATACATTGCTGTGCAGGGCTTGTGTGAGTGAGACTGAGAGGAACAAAAATAACACGGTTGAACTATCATATAAAATGTTAGAATGTCAGAGTGCCAGCATTGCTTTTTACTTGATAATGTAAAAATGTATGGCATTTGCATTTGCAGCGCACAAGCCTTTATACTGTTGTTTTTTAGGAAAGGTGATATCATGCCTGTAATAGTTCAAATGTCCAGTCTGCGGATTTACATAGAATGACTAAGAAATTTAAACATAAAACGTGCATCTAAAACATAAAGATATATATAGGAAACAGTTTAAAAAGAAAGATAGATAGATAGATAGATAGATAGATAGACAGATAGATAGATAGATAGATAGATAGATAGATAGATAGATAGATAGATAGATAGATAGATAGATAGATAGATAGATAGATAGATAGATAGATAGATAGATAGATAGATAGATAGATACTTTATTAATCCCAAGGGGAAATTCACATACTCCAGCAGCAGCATACTGATAAAGAACAATGTTAAATTAAAGATTGATAAGAATGCAAGTATAACAGACAGACAATAACTTTGTATAATGTTAACGTTTACCCCCCCCCCCCCCCCCCCCCCGGGTGGAATTGAAGAGTCGCATTGTGTGGGGGAGGCACGATCTCCTCAGTCTGTTAGTGGAGCAGGACACTGATAGCAGTCTGTCACTGAAGCTGCTCCTCTGTCAGGAGATGATACTGTTTAGTGGATGCGGTGGATTCTCCATGATTGACAGGAGCCTGCTCAGTGCCCGTCGCTCTGCCACGGATGTCAAACTGTCCAGCTCCGTGCCTACAATAGAGCCTGCCTTTCTCACCAGTATGTCCAGGCGTGAGGCATCCCTCTTCTTTATGCTGCCTCCCCAGCACACCACCGTGTAGAAGAGGGCGCTCGCCACAACTGTCTAATAGAACATGTGCCGCATCTTATTGCAGATGTTGAAGGATGCCAGCCTTCTAAGGAAGTATAGTTGGCTCTGTCCTTTCTTGCACAGAGCATCAGTATTGGCAGTCCAGTCCAATTTATCATCCAGCTGCACTCCCAGTTATTTATAGGTCTGCATTCTCTGCACATAGTCACGTCTGATGATCACAGGGTCCATGAGGGGCCTGGTCCTCCTAAAATCCACCACCAGCTCCTTGGTTTTGCTGGTGTTCAGTTGTAGGTGCTTTGAGTCGCACCATTTAACTAAGTCCTTGATTAGGTTCCTATACTCTTCCTCCTGCAGCCCATGATAGCAGTGTCGTCAGCGAACTTTTGCACATGGCAGGACTCCAGGTTGTATTGGAAGTCCGATGTATATAGCCTGAACAGGACCGGAGAAAGTACAGTCCCCTGTGTTGCTGACCACAATGTCAAAAAGATAAGAAGATACACATACAGCACGACCTTGTCTTAGGCAAAGGATATTGCCATCTGTTTTTTGCACAGTCTACTCCTATCTGGTCCTTTTCATATGAAGCAATTACATGAGAGTTGGACTAGAGGTATAAAAAGAGGAGTTTAGGGTAATGGTGTCCTATAAGCATTTGCGTTGTTGCTTTTGAAACATACATTATCATAGAGCCCCTCATGACTAAGTGAGTTTGTTTAGTATTCTGGTTTTGATTTTCATTGTTTTCAACCTTTCTGCCTGTGTTTGGATTCTGCTTTTGTGTAGCATTATGACTTATTCATTGGTCATTAACATGTTTAATCTCATGACTGCATTTGGGATTTAGCCTTTGAATTATGGTTTTATTTAAATTAATCTTTTTATTTACAACTAGCTGAAGCACCCATCGCTTCCTAGATATATTTGTATAATGGGTTAAGGTAAGAAAGCAAATATTTTTGTGTTCTTTGCCCTCGTGAGTTGAGAATTTCTTATTTTGGTGTATGATTGGATTCCATAATTGCAGTAACACCCTTGCTGGGCTGGAGCCTTGAATAATACTTCATTATATTTCCTGGTTTAGTGTGGTTTACAAGTATATGTTTAATCCCATGTTATCAAACAGAATGGCTTGTTAAATATCTGAATTCGTGAACTGCAAAAAGCATCTACAGTAGGGGTACCAGGGAGAATTGTGGTTTACAAATATAGCTGTAGGTCTCCGTATTATTACAGAGGAAAGCACCAGTTGTGGTATTCAATAATGTTATAAAGATGATTCAAAGTTAACTTATCAATTTTGTTTTTGAAACTGCTACAAAACAATCCTGCATTGGCATTAAAACCATACGATGGACTGGAATAAATGTCTATAATCAAGAATAAATAAAATTTACCTCAGTTGTCCTTAGTTGTTTTCTGTTTACCATATTTTGAACGGCAACTTGGCATGGGCTAAAAAAAATATCATTTAATTCCTTTTCATAACTTCATATTGCTGTACAACTTAGTTAAAAATGAAAGATTTTGGTTTGATAAAAATATATTGTCATAAATTCATTTCATTTATTGTCATTTGTACACAGAGCAATGACATTCTTATCTGCACACTTGACCAACAAGCACCATCATAGATTATACATAACATAACATCACTGAATAATAGAAAGTGGTGAGCAAAACATTCAAGTTTCCTTTCACATAACATAAACATAACCTTTGATGAGACAAAAAGGCATACTGTTAGATAAAAACTGTAGTCCAAGTTAGTTGAGGAAAAAAAAGCTGTGCCTACAGTCTTACACAAGATCCTGCTTTGACTAGTAAAACTCTGATAAAGACATACTTCTATCAGCAAACAGCGTTCTGCTGCCTGATGGGAACTGCAGTCCATGCCTATTACAAACCTACTCCCCCATATGCCATATAGCCTATATTTGCATACAACATGTTGTGAAAAATTGGTTTATTTGTTTTTGCATGATTAGTGAAGAAACAAACAAACAACCAGATTATGATTTTATTTATATAGATAATATGTCAGCTCTATTGAGTTGCTTTCCCTGATCTGCATTATTATATTGGTAAATGCAGCTGTTGTTTATGGAGTGGAGTGTTATGCATCATTTTCGCATTTGCTTGTGGGAAAGATGATGTTTGTGGCCCATGCTTCCAGTGTTATGATTTGATTTCATTATTAATTTTTATAGCTTTGTTTTCTCTTTTCCTGGACATTTTCTACATTTAAAGATTTCTAAGGTCGCTGAATTTTAATTTCATTACAAGATATTTTGTATAACCTTTTATATAAGGATGTTAAGATATTTTGGGCTTAGTTTGTGTTCTGCTGCTAGCCGTATTGCTTGTTCACAATAACCAGGGTCATGACCAATAATGTCACAGGTTAGGAGGTCATGCAAAAGACTTTCTTGTTATTTGAGGTCTAGATAAAAATCCTTTGTGGCAAGTGCATTTTGTTTATCGACTGTTTTCTTTCGACTTTGATTTCTGTTTTTTTTTTTTTTTTTATTGCATTAAAATTGAAGACAAATCAGTTTAGATTTCTGGTTTCGAACTTTGCAAGGTTTCAGACTACATTTAATCCTCTGATTCTTTATCGTTAAAAATCGGTTCCAACTCTTTCTGTAGCAGTTTACATAGGACTCAGCACACACCTGACAAATATTCTCCAACACAGTGCCTCTTATGAAAATTACTTATAGTGAAGTGTCTCTAGGCAATCCATTACTTTACCTGTAAGCTACAGTGAACTTGGTTTTGCCTACATCCATTGATATATATAGTGTGCATACTGTTATAAGACATTTGGCTCAACAAACCAAATATCTATGTAATATAATGTTATTTTGGGGCAACTCAGGAAACAGCAGAGACAGAGATACTATCCATTGTAAGTCCAGTACAGCCATTCTCCTCACTACTAAAACTACCAGTACCCTATTTGTACTGTACTTTAAAGAAAAGGACAATAAGATGGCAGAGTTGTTTGAATGGATCAATATATGTAGTAAAGCTTGACACTCTTTCCTCAGCAACATTTTGGTATGCTGTATATTAAGATACAAGTCTCAAAACCAAGTAATGAGACAGATGAATCTACCATAAGGTCCTATTCATAGGGTTTGACTGAATGTTGCAAAATATTGTACTTGCTTGGCATCTCTGTTTCTTCTCCAACCAACCATTACCAAGGGTTCTTATCAGTTCTTTACGTGTAGTCCAGTAGATGCATACCAACCCTAAATTGCTTTTCTTCTTTCATTACTTTTAATTTGAAGTTTGAACTTATTGATCAGAGTCTCCCCTACAATTATGCTAAGTTCTCCACCTACCTTTATTAGTGACCACTTGAAATATACTGCACATTGCATTGTTTGTCCACACTATACATATATCTAATTAAAACTGGTTCTCATTTTATTTCTTGGATATTGATTCTTAATTACAACAAAACAGACCACCGGGACTCAGTGCACCCTGTCATATATGGACCTGAAAGTGAAACTGAGCTACACACAAGAAGAAGGAAGAGGAAAAAAATGACACCCTATGAATAAATTGGTAACACATACCTTTCCACGATGCTATGGATCAGAGAACCTTTTTTCAGTTAATGGTGTCAAACATTATAACCAGAGAAAGACAGGATGAATGAGGCACCACCCCTCCCACCCTAGTTCTTCCTTTTCATGTCTTTAGTTCCAGGCCCTTTCCATCTCTGCCTGTTGTACAGTACTATTTTTATTTAACGTCACATGCTGGAGGAGCACATTAACACTGTAACACTTAAAAAAGAGAAATTGTTGATAGAGTTACAGTACTTTAGTATTTACATTCTTGTGTGGAGATATTTTTGAATTCCTTTGGACTATGGACTTCTTTAAATAAACATTCTTTTACATACAATTATATATGTGGTGTAAAATACACACAATTCCATCCATCCATCCATTATCCAACCTGCTATATCCTAACTACAGGGTCATGGGGGTCTGCTGGAGCAAATCCCAGCCAACACAGGGTGCAAGGCAGGAAACAAACCCCGGGCTGGGTGCCAGCCCACTGCAGTCCACACACACACACGCACACACACCAAGCACACACTAGGGACAATTTAAAATCACCAATACACCTAACCTGCATGTATTTGGACTGTAGGAGGAAACCGGAGTACCCAAAGGAAACCCACACAGACACGGGGAGACACACAATTCTATAGAATTAATTCTAAGTCATAATTTTACTGTCTCAGTTTTCATTATTTATGCAACACCTTGGTACTGACAGTGATTGAGTATTCAGGTTGTTCCTTAGTGGGTTCAAAAACCCTTTCATTATAAGTGGCAGTTATCCACAAAAGAAGTAGGCACTTGTGTCAGGTTTTAACTTTTTGCTCTTTGACTCCTAATCTTTGTTTTGCCCCTTTGGTTTTGGTTGCTTGGTTTAATTTTGTGTCACACTATTACCTTCCATTTTTGAATATGATTCCTGTCTCTAATATCATCTCCTAGTCCTTTTGCACCTAATAATACTCAGCATAACAGGTGACTCACCCAGATTTGCACAATTACTTTAAGTGTGTGTAGCCAGCTGTGAATTTACAGAGCAGTGTTCTATGCTTTGGTTCTAAATGATGCTCTTTGCCTGATGGAAAGCTGGCATTGGGAAGGACTAACTACAGATGTTCCTACATCAAGCAACACATCTAGTTTGCATGTATTTGACACCTATCACTTAGGGAAACACATTCCCCAATGTGAATAAACATGATATCATCCCAGTGTTATGCATCATACATAGAAAATTTTTAAAAAAGCATGAATTCTTGAAAAAAAGTGCTGAAGGACTAACCTCTTAAAAAAATGGTTAAGGCCTAAGAATTACAATATGGGAAGGGTAGACACCTGGGGCCTCATGTATAACGCCATGCGTAGAACTCACACTATAACATGGCGTAAGCACAAAAGCGGGAATGTGCGTACGCACAGAAAAATCCAGATGCAGGAATCTGTGCACACGCAAACTTTCACATTCTTCCACTACATAAATCCCGATCCGCGTGAAAAGTAACGCACGTGCACGCGCCTTCTGTCCCGCCCCAACTACCTCCCAGAATTACGCCTCTTTGAATATGCAAATAATGAGAAAAGCAAAGGGGAAAATATAAGAATTTCAGCGAATACCAAGTGGAGGCAAAGGAAAAACGTACTATTTGTTGGTTTAAACAGTGGTATAATCAACAAAAGGAAGCTGATCGAGTGACAGAGTGTTGGAGAAACTCGAAAGCTCAACTTCACAAAGTCGCACAGTGCCCGAAATAAAAAAGAAATCACATATCAAAGTCGCCATGAAAAGGCAAGTCGTAGCCCACCGTCTGAGTGTCATATGAAAGCTTATTAGGGTACAGACAAAACAAATAGGCACAAAGTGGGGAAAAAAGCACGGAATGTCAACTTTAATCTCGAAATTTTCACTCTAATCATGTAGTTTATTTTGCCATTAAAGTAGAACATCATAAACTTCATCTTAAAATCGTTTAATTTACTAGTTTCTCAAATCCCATTGTAACTAAAGTAGCACATTAAATGCTTTGTTCTGTGTTTGATCTTCTATGTGTGTGAATCACTACCTGCTTCTTAAACAGGCTTTCTTTTTCTCCGACAGGACACATAATCCATTACATTCGTGATATTACAGCTCTCTGAATAATTAAAATACTGAGATGTATACGTGATATCTTTTTCATGATGATAGGAATAAAAGCATGTTATTAAACATGGGAACACGGTGGCGCAGTGATTGTTCATGTCTCACGCAAGAGGCTTGCTGCGCCATGTGTGA
This sequence comes from Erpetoichthys calabaricus, assembly GCF_900747795.2. Taxonomy (NCBI): domain Eukaryota; kingdom Metazoa; phylum Chordata; class Cladistia; order Polypteriformes; family Polypteridae; genus Erpetoichthys; species Erpetoichthys calabaricus. The sequence continues at coordinate 211,988,790 of NC_041394.2, read as the reverse complement.
CCTTCGATGAAATAATTTATTACAGAAGTACTGTCTCTTTCAAACGTACTAACCTCTAATTCCTGTCCTTACTTTTCTTTCTCCAAATACCCAATCGCCACACAATCAGCTCTGTAATAGACGTGAAACCATCTGTAAGCTTAGAATGCCCATTCATCAAAACTTTTAAGGAACATTGAAATATCTTCGTAGTACATGTTTAATTATTCTATCCGTCTATCCTTCCAGTGTCGCGTCAGCACGAGCAAGAATACAACGCAATGCAGGAACAATCCATGAACTAGCTAGCGCTGCGGCACCGTGTCCTCACATGTCTAATTATTAACAATACAGATTATTTAAATGAAGTTAAAGTTTTATCTGTATAATATAATCAACATATTTTGCCTGCATTTCATCTTAAAAATGATATCATCATCAATATGTAAATACGCGCTTTATAAAGTGGCGCAGGTTGTGTAATATTATAACTGTATCCCAAGTTTACAGTGAGGTGATTGTACTTATAAGTCCAAACAGTTCTACAAGGAGCACTTGATGGACTGATTTAGTGTGTTTATAGTTCTTGGGATGAAACTTTTTCTAAATCGCAAAGTCCGTACAGGAAAGTCTCTGAAGCGTTTTACCCTGGCTCAGGCAGCGTCTGCTTCATGCTGTATACCAATAATTCTCTTTACGATCAACTGCTGCTGTGATTCCCCACTCAGATACAGTGATATAAATACTCCGAGTGGTGCAGTGAGAGTAATATGGAAAAAGATGATCTGCTGTGGCAACCCTTAACGGGAGCAGCTGAAAGAAGAAGAAGATGCATTGAGAATAACAATGCTAAAGCAGTTATGGTATTTGGAATACTATGGCTATTCCCTGGACCATTATATTGCTGCAGGTTAATTACAATCAGATGCATTACACTAATAAACAATATGCAGTTAGTTTCAGTGTATTTATAAAGCCACGTCAGGAATGTGGATCTAAGAAAGAACAGTAGCACTGCTTTGACGCTGGGTGCCGCCAGTCTGCAAAACCGAGCAGAGAAATTGCGTACGCCAGGGCATGAGGTACCGTGGAAATGTGCGTGGCTTTACACCAAGTTTAGATTTTATACATCGCAATTTGAGCATGGAAACGTTCGTACGCAACATTTCTGTGCGTACGCTCCGTTTATACATGAGTCCCCAGAATCCCTGGCCAAGTAAAGAAACTCTTACATTATTCATTTATTATTTGATTTATTTATTAGGTAAGGAAAGATTAAACGAGGTAAAAGAATACAAAAGCTTTAATACACAAAATTAACCAAATCTTGAACAAAAAATTAATTTATCCAGACAGGTTCACAAAATCAAGGAAAGAAAACCAAGAATCAAATGAAAAGCTAGCAGCCAAAGAAGCAAAAATGAAAATGATTGAAAAAAAATGGAACAAGCAGCAAAACACAGCAAATAAAGGGATTGATTCCCTGCAAATAGACTGCTAAGCCTATATATAGGCCTCAGCTAACAGCCTTGTGGGCTGCACATCTTTATTGTCAGGAGGGCCCACCCCCTTGAGCTGAAAACACAGACTGACAAAATAAAACACATTTAACCCAAGTAAAACAACCAAAGGAAAATTAGAAAAATGACTGAAAAACAAGAAAATAATTAATCAAAACCAAATACAAAAAGAAACAATATAGCCAAAGCATTCTAATTAACAAAGACCAGAGATGGAGGCCCAGGCAAACCCATAACACCTACTGTCCTATTAGGGTTGTGTGATGATGCGGGTTCCACTTCATGCTCCCATGTCCGTTTTGGGAGCATTAGAACCCGACACTGTCGGTAATGTCACCGGATGAGCTGATCAGTGAAGACACAACGAAGCAAGCGGATGGTGCATAAAGGTGCAAAAGTGCTTTTACTTAAACAAAGTCAAAACAAAGTGTTCAAATAAATAGTGCAGTGCTTCCAATAAAACCAGTGAAAAGGTGGAGGTTAAAATCCCTTAAATAGATCCATAAAAACGAGGTTAAAAACAATGGCTGGAAGCAGTCTTTTAAAACACAAAGCCCAGTGCATTCTTTTACCATCAACTCCTCTGCTTCTCCTATCCAGGCTATGCACCAGGGGGGTCACCCTACCTGCAGCTGACCTTCTCTGCCTTCTGGTCTGGTGGCGTCCCGATCCCTGGCTTCGTTCTGCTATCCCCAGACCGAGACTTGGTTTCCCCAGCGACCAGGGTGCTGACGCTGGGGCATCCACCTCCCAAGCCTCCCAACTCCCGCTGTCTTCTGCGGCGAGCCATCCTCCTTCTAGTCACTCTTGCTCCTCACTAAATGCTCAGCAGGAGCAACCACTGTCAACTGCCCCGGCTTACGGCCAAACACCCCGCTAGGGCTCACTGCTCAGCCGCCTGTCACTCATTCACGCACTGGCTTCCTCCCTTCCAGCTGCCTTTCCCCTTAACCTCTGTTCACTTTCTTTTTCTTTTTCCTTTCCACCCTCGGCACTTGCGCTCCTAACATTTATATTGGCGATGTGGCTCAGTTGTTAGCAGTTCCCAGCTTCAATTACGGATGCGAATGACTCCTCACTTGTGCACTTAAGCGAGGACCGCCCACATCACATAGCATCCAGGAACCGCTCCGGCCACACTACCACGCACCCTTTTTAAGCCGCGAGTGCAGCGATTATCTATTTAAAAAATGAAAAAAATTTTCATCTGAGCTGTGAACCCGCTATACCACAGGTTGCTTTCAGGTTGCATGACAAAGCCAGTCATTTAGAGAATAAAGGGTGTAGAAATGCTGGTGATGACTAGAAGAAGTGCAAGGATAATGTCCATATAACCAAATATGGGCTGTCCAATACTAGAAGGAGATATGAAGATTCATCAACCCAGCTGCAATCACTCTGGAGTGAGAAGAATAGTTAGGAGTGAATCTCCATTGGTGGGATAAAGAGAGGCCAGGGTCATGAGAGAGAGAGAGTGCGAGTGAGAGACAGATGGCAGATGAAAAGGGAATATTATGATGTGATACATATTGAGGAATGCCTGGAGATGCAGATGGTTCTTGTTTTATTTTTTACTTTAGGTATTCTCTGTTTTATTCCACTTTATGTTTTATTAAAATAAACACACCTACACTGATCCATTTTAACTTCTTGGAATTATTCCAAGTGTGGAGAGATGCCAAACATGCACTCTTCTGTTATGAAATATTAAAGGGCGAACTACTCCTTACTATAACACAGTTTGCGGGTAAATTTAGTATGCTTTTCTATGGGTTTTTCAATAGACAGTTTTTGTTAATTTATTCTCTTTGAAGTAATGGGAGATCCTCTTTGAAATAACACAGTATAAGGAGTATATTTATCCATTCTGTAAACATTTTCTAAGAAGTTTCCACAACCATCCAACTTGTGTAGCCAAGAGAACTGAACTGAAGACAAAGGCTACATATATTGCTAGTACAGAAGTCTGTCCATATCAATATTATACCAGAAGAGCAAAACTAACTATTAAATACAAACTCAACTAATGCATATCTCAGTTGCAGTGGCACTGAAGCCTACCTGAGCAGCATCCGGTGCAATTTGAGACGTATGTCTTTAGGATGTGAAAAGAAAAGCAGAGAAACCAAAGATGAAACTGTGCTGAAATGAGAAAAACATTACCAGTAAAAAAAAGAAGAAATAATAATTATTTACAAAAATACCAATGTTCCCTGTGCCTAACTTTTATAATAGTGCAAATATAGTGCAAATATAGTTTGTGACTATATGCGACAATGCTATTTATCTGTAGTTAATAATCATTGTTAGAATAACTTTGCTGTGTCATGCATGCATGTCAGAGGACCTCCTCATGGGCTCAATAGAGGTAGGTAATAAATTGCCTGATGTGAGGGGCGATGGGCAGTGCTGCTAACGCTGTCATCTTCTACTTTCCTCACCGTGCTGAGAAACCGCCCGGTGAAGGAATTTGGGCCTGCCATTACTTGTCCCACTGCCATAAAAATCTGGGTGTCCCAGAAGGAGTCGCCACTTTTGGCCAGAGCAACTCATGCGGCGAAGCTCAGCTGAGAACAGCAAAGCCTCATCATTGTCTTATTTTCGATTCCCCATTGAAGGGACAATGCTATTTCTGCTCTCTTAATTAAATATATAGTTTGCCCATGCAAGAGAACTACAAGCTGCATATTTTTCATTTGTGAAGTAATATGCTAAGAAACTGGTAGTACATATGGTCCCTCTTCCTTAAACTTGCCAATGAGTGGTGTGAATGACTGCAGAACACAGCTAAAGTGCTAGTTCAAAATCTTCCTAAAAGAAATATGTTTAAATCGATGCAGATTGTGCACAGCATTCCTGTTTCTAACCTGGCAATCCAGTTCAAGATTACAGCTGAGCTCGTGCCTACTCCAGCAACACTGGACAGGTCACAAATTCATTGTAGGGTTGACTCATCTGCACATCCATACTTGTACTCACATGTTGCCAGTATAGAGTTGGCAATTAACTTAGCAAGCACTTCTTGGAGATATGAGAAGAAAACTGGAGAATCCAAAGAAAACTCACACAAACACAATGACGACATGCAAATACAAACTAACCACTATCAACTATGATACTGTGCAACATCAGCAAATTGCCATTAGCCCAATTTGGTCTCATTTTCAATTACCAGGACAACCCCATTTTGTATATTTCCTCAATACTCTACTCCAGTTGGAAAGTCTATATTTTATCTGAGGTTTTTGATAATATAGAGGGATATTTATATCCAGATTGTTTGTTCTCCTCTATGGCCATATAACTGAATTAATCAAGTATTCTCTGCCAGGGTACTCTTTTATTACATTAACATTCAGTCTGCATTAAATAAATAAAATGTTTTATAAGATGGATCAATGAATGTGGAGTACCTTAGAACACCTTCTTGATCATTCATACCTTGACCAAGGTCCTTCACTCAGATACTTCAATTCTAAATTTGGTCAGCTGTTTGTATGTCAAATTTATGTTACACAAAAATAAAATTCTAGTCATCTGAATATTATGGGTAAAACAGCTTAACTGGGAACTGCCTTCATTATTATGGTATGATCCTTGTGTTACAGTACAGTGTACATATGCTACGGTACCGCACAATCTGCTTGTTTTTTTTGCAGTACTTTCATTATGAATTGCAAAACAGTAGGCTTATCTATTATGGTGGTTATCAAACATCAGAAATGAGTTGATAAATAATAAATTTAATACCTTTTTCATGGTTTAACATACTGAAGCAAGGCTGTAAATAATTTTTGCAAAAGACTCTTTATATCTTTATTGTGCTACACACTCTCATTTGAAAGAATAACATGTCTGTTAACAATTGTATAAACAGCATGAAGTATGCAGATTTTAATTCAAATAAAAAAATCATCTTGTTAATTTAACTGCTGATATTGATTTTTCATTAAAAATCAATTAGCACCTGAGGGACCATTTCAAAATAAAGAAGGGATGGGTAGAACAGATGTTCCACTTTAACTTTATCTCCAAAACTCAGCAATTAGGAATATTAATATATAAATCAGTCCCTTTGTGATATCCTAGTAATTGTGGTGGGATGATAACATGAAACTCAGCTGTTTCTGCCAAATGTATAAGCTCCCAATTGGAACAACAACAAGTGTAGGCTTCTTTTTTCCTATTCTTGCTAACATGTCTACTCATAAACATATGCTAGCTGGTAATTTTAATTGTGTTATTAACATAGCCATGGACTGCTCATCCACTACACCAGCCTCTATTTCCATGTTTGCCATAGTAATTCATGAATTTCTAAAAACTCGTAAATATTTAATACATTGAAAATGTTTGTATTCACAATAAGATAATATTCTTTCTCTTTGGTGTGCCAGTTAAGTACTCTTGTCCTATTACATTTGTTCCCAAACAGTCCCCAGACTGATGTTACTCGATTATGTTGACCCCTTTTGTAAGTCACTTAGATAAAAGCATTTGCTAAGCAGATAAATGTAAATGTAAAAATTAACTATTTCATTATAATACAATGTGCTATTATGGTAAGTGGAGAAAAATTAATAACCAACAACCAATACATGAATGTGTTATCTTGCGTGGGTAATAAGTTAACCAATAAACAATAAATTGTGCACAAGTTCACATTTCTTAATGACTTGAGTTCAAATGTGCAGAGTAGGGACAATAATAAAATAATAATTATCTTCTTCTTCTTTCAGCTGCTCCCATTTGGGGTCACCATAGCGGATCACCTTCTTCCATATCTTCCTGTCCTCTACATTTTGCTCTGTCACACCATCACCTGCACGTCCTCTCTCACCACATCCATAAAATTTCTCTTAAGCCTTCCTCTTTTCCTCTTGCCTAGCAGCTCTAACCTTAGCATCCTTCTCCCAATATACCCAGCATCTCTCCTCTGCACATGTCCAAACCAACGCAATCTCGCCTCTCTGACTTTGTCTCCCAACCATCCAACTTGAGCTGACCCTCTAATGTACTCATTTCTAATCCTGTCCATCCTTGTCACACCCAATGCAAATCTTAGCATCTTAAACTCTGCCACCTCCAGCTCTGTCTCCTGCTTTCTGGTCAGTGCCACCGTCTCCAACCCATATAACATAGCTGGTCTCACTACCGTCCTGTAGACCTTCCCTTTCACTCTTGCTGATACCCGTCTGTCACAAATTACTCCTGACACTCTTCTCCACCCATTCCACCCTGCCCGCACTCTCTTTTTCACCTCTCTTCCACAAACCCCATTACTCTGTACTGTTGATCCCTAGTATTTAAACTCGTCCACCTTTGCCAACTCTACTCCCTACATTCACACCATTCCACTGACCTCACTCTCATTTACACACATGTATTCAATACATTTTATATATACAGCACTTTTGCTATCTGTTTTCAAGCCATCCGATATTTCTGGTTGAGACTTGGGGCATATTTTATTAATTAATGAAAAGCAATTTAAATTCCCTGGATTTTGGAGACTATTTATAAACTATATAAGATTTCTCTAAATTGGGACGGCATCGTATCTTTAGATAAGAAAATGACTGTGACATTTTGAATTTTGAGTTAATTAGTCTTTTAATCCAGAAAAAACAAGCCTTCACACTGCCCTGCATGTATGAAATATCTACTGTTTAGACAGTTTGAAAAAGCATGTCCTTTAGAAATATATATATATATATAATTGCTAGGAATCAATTAAAAAAATTAACTAATTAATCGAATAATTGTATGTAATTAATCATGATTAATCACATCTAACATTAAAACATATAATTATAAAATGAATACATAAATAATGAAATAAATACACACTGAATCACAAATGTAATGTAGAATCAACACAAAGGAATTAAAAAAAATGAATGGCATTGTTAAAACTTAAACAATGACCTCAAATCTGAACTTTTAACAAAATACTAATTGAGCAAGTACAGTGTGAATTTGAATGCTTTCTTAAAAGGCAAGTTGACAAGAAGGCAGTAAGAAAATAAGGCAAAATATATTAATTCTCAGATTGGCATAGCATATGAGACACAGACGTGTCAAAGTAAAATATGATCAAAATGACTGTTGACTTGTTGCCCTGCTAACGACTGACTTAATTAAAAGAATAAGCATCTCTTAAATGGGCATACATTAAAATTTGAATTAAAACTCCACAAATACTATCCTGAATTGTTCATCATCATCAGCAACTTGATAATTATACTCTACACAAGTGTTTTTCAACTTGAGAGCTGTTGAAATAAAAGTGTAGTGCCCCTGGGTCCAGACCTGAGAGAAACGCGTTCCTCATGTAGTTGAGACCTATCCAAGGAGGACAGGAATACCTCTAAAAACTGAGTAAAAGTAGCTCTGTGATTGCCATTTTACAGGTACAGCATTTAGAAATAATTTTATCAGGCAGGAGACATGCCAGGGGTCCTTCTGCCTGGGTGCATGTTTGCCAGCGGCTCTCGCTCTCTTGCTGAGGGACAGTGGGCATATCAGTTGCCTCTGACCCTGAGGCAGTGGAGTGAGGCAGAGAAAGGACCACCTGTATGAGTGGGCAAATGGACAAAGCAGCTGGGAAATGCATCCAAAGTGCTCACTAAGTGCTGTGTCTGCAAGTGGCAATCCTTCTGACAGTTTAGCACGTCTAAGAGATTTAATGCTTTTGTGGTTGGTAGAATCGTGGTGTACCTTTGGATTTTCTGGGTTATAAAAAGTGTGCCACCACAGTAAACACTGCTCTACCTGGACCTTTGCTCATGGCACAGTAAAAAAGATGTCCATAGCTGCTATATTGCTTAAAAACTGATACCATACATTATTTGGATGATTTTGTTGTGTTCTTTGCATAAATTAGCAAAGATGCTGCAAACTGGAATAATGGGAGGGATAATCATTACATTTCAATTTCGTAGAACTTTGCCATTATATTATTTAGCTGGCTGGCAGACTGGAGAGTTAGAGAGCTACTAGAAATTTATTTTGGTTTTAGTGCCACTCAAGATAACTTATTTAGTACTAATGTGATAGGATATGGATTCGATCTTCTTACAGAAACATGAAATGAAAAAAAAAAGAGCGTAAGTGTTACCTTCACAACTTTTCTCTAGCATTGCATCAGGACTGCCATTAAGCCACCCTCCCCTCCCCATCCCCTTTCCTTCTCCTACCCTGAACCTATGTTACTACGTATAAATCAAGAAAATGAACACCAGTGCTACGTATTGACATGTGGCATATTGTCGTGGACAGGGCCATCTTATTGTATGGGCAATGGTCGGAGGCCCCAGGAGCATAGAGACCCACGATGTTTTTGATGCATATGTATGTTTCTGTTTTGCTATCAAAACAAGGGCCCCAGCACACTACTTTGCCTGGGGGCCTATGATACTGTTTAGATGGCCCTGATTGTGGACTGTATAATATGAAATGTTAAACCTTTAAATGAAACTTTTATTCCATAAAATTCTTAGAGGTATTATATAAACATGGTAGTGGATGTAATTCTTAGGATACACACTTAACTTATTTGTATTATTGTTTCGTAATGTTAAAAAAAAAAAAAAAAAAAAACATGAAAATGCCACCCCGATCAAAGCTCTTCCTGAGGCATTAGACATGTTGTGGCCCTGGATGCCACAATATTTTTAACACATTAAACAGGCCACATTATTTGCAAAAATTAATTTGCTAACTTATATAAAATGCTAAAGATTACAGTATGTCTATCTGTCATGGGTGATGCAAAAATATGACAAGCACTGACCTTCACAAAGTTATTGGAGTTCATGTCTTTGCTACAACAAACTGCACAGGGGAACTGATCAAGAAAGTGATATGGCAGAATGAAAAAGAACAGTAGTAACATCTGCTGAGCATGAAGCAAATTGAATAAGCTGATTACATGAAGGAAGAAGAAGAATGACAGTTCCAGCATCCGTTAAGTATCTAGCATATGTGGTCAGCAATGTGTTGGTATTTGCCAACTACTGGGGCTGGAACTTTGATCTTTTGAGGACAGGAGAGCCCCATGTTTCTAGTACTAAAGTGAAAATATAAGACATTTTTTAGATGAAATGATTCAATGTACAAACAACAGATTGAGGAGGACTTTGACAGTATCTCAAACTCACAGCGGATGTGGCAAGGCATCCGATTAATCATGGATTACAAAAAGAAAAATGACGTACAATACACACTGGCCCATAACAATGCCAACCTAACAGAGGAACTTAACAGTTTCTTTGCACAGTTTGACAAGGACAATAACCAGCCTTCATTCAGCTTCGAGCTGACTGGAGACTCACAGCCTGTAGTTGTACACACACATGATGTGCGGTGGGCACTCAAAAACATCAATACAAGAAAGGCAGCAGGTCCTGATAATGTGCAGTGTGCAATTAGCAGAAGTATTTACACACATATTCAACCTCTCTCGCTCCTCAGGTGTAGTCCCCTTGTGCCTGAAATCCACAACCATTGTACCTGTTCCCAAAAAACCTAGGATAACCTGTCTTAATGACTATTGACCAGTCGCTCTTACCCCTGTCATCACAAAGTGCTTTGAACGACTGGTAATCACCCACATCAAAGCCTCCATCCCAGCTGATCTAGACCAACACCAGTTTGCCTATCAGTCAAACAGATCAACTGAGGACGCCATCTGTGTGGCTCTACATGATGCCCTCTCGCACCTGGAAAAGCCCTACACCTATGTTAGGATGCTCTTCATTGTCTACAGCTCTGCATTTAATACCATCATACCTAACCAGCTGATCAAAAACTCTATGCACTAGGACTTGCTCCATCCATATGCAATTGGTTAATGGATTTTCTCACCAACCGCCCCCAGTCTGTCAGGATGGGCAAACACACATCCTCCACCCTTACCCTGAGCACTGGTGTGCCGCAAGGATGTGTACTAAGTTCCCTTCTCTATGCACTCTTCACCCATAACTGTCAACCCATCCACCAATCAAACATTATTGTTAAATTTGCAGATGATACGACTGTCATTGGGCTTGTAACTGACAACAATGAAGCTGCATATAGGGAAGAGGTTCAGAATCTGACAGCATGGTGCAACACCAACAACCTGGTCTTAAATACCGAAAAGACCAAAGAAGATATTCTGGACTTTAGGACCACTAAAAAGACCAATCACAGTCCGATAACAATCAATGCAGATGCTGTGGAGAGAGTTTAAAGCTTTAAGTTTCTAGGAGTCGCCATCTCAGAGGACCTGTCCTGAGCTGACAACAACTTGGCTATAATAGGCAAAGCACAACAACGCCTCTATTTTCTCAGGAAGCTAAGGAGAACTGACCTCCCCCAGAAGCTGCTGGTTAATTTCTATAGATGCACTATAGAGAGCATCGTAACTAACTGCATGATGGCCTGGTACCAAGGCTGCTAAAGAGGCTCTGCAGCAGGTTGTAAAAACAGCAGAGGCCATTACTGGGACTGAACTGCCATCACTCAAACTCTTGTATAAGACTCGCTGTGTGAGAAGGGCCAAAAACATTCTCAAGGACTCATCCTGGAAATTCTTTGTTTGAACTCCTCCTGTCAGGCAGACATTTTAGGTCAATCCGTGTATGCACAAACAGACTAAAAAAAAAGGTTTTTCCCATCTGCCATAAACTTTCTGAACTCTGAATCCTCAGTCTGAGATCATTTTTAATTGAACATGTGCAATGAGCTATATTGGTAATGTGCAATATACTAATGTAATACAATATAGAATATGTAATGTACTATTCATTAACAGGTGCAATAACAATTTATGCTGCTGTACTTTGAGCAATAATAATTTGCTCTGGTTACTTGATCACTTAACACTGTATACGACATATTTGGAATTATTTGACTTTTCTTTAAATGCACCTTGGGGCTGTCACAAAAACTCATTTCATTGTGCTACACAATGACAATAAAGTGCTTGAACTTGAACTTGAATCAAACCTGTTTGAGATTACGTGAGCCAATATCTCATCTAGTAATTTCATAAGTTGTCAGGGTCTCTGCTTTACCTACATTACTTGGTAGCTTGTTACAGATTCACACAACCTGTTTGGTTTTATTTCTATATTTATAGTACCTCAGTGGTCTTGAGTGTGTGATTCAGTATTCAGCTGAAAAAGTAGAGTATCATTTAACAATAAATTCTTAATTATGTTAGAAGAAATATTAAAGTTAGACTCAGAATTAGCAGTAGAAACTAAAGCTGTTTTCCAATATGGGTTGTAGTATTCACATTTATTTTTTATGTATATTTTAAAATACCTTCAATAAAGTCACAAATAAAGTAGTGGATAGTTTTAAAACACTAATGTTACCTCTGTGGTATTAATACTAATTCCTTCAAATTCAACTGTTTTTCAGGATGTCACAGATGTTCTTAAAAACCTTTTATATGTTTTAGCAAAATACATTATAAGTATTTACAGTTTGTAAATCATTTAATTTTACTTTAAATAGTACTGCAAATGTGCATACTATACAATAAATTTTTTTTATGTATTTAATTGCTAATAACAGGGGAAATTGCAAACCATGAATAATGTGACGTATAGTGATTCATCTAGAATTGTACACTGAATACAGTATATGGGCAGTGGGTCTATTTAGTTTTGCCAAATAATGTGGCATCAGTGCACATAACTAGAACCACCAAAAGAAATCCATTCAAACACATGGAAAACAGCAGACATCAATTGTAAGCAATTAAAAATGAAAAGGTATAAAACTATGAAGTAACCTTCCTTTTATACAGAAACATTTGTACAATTTATGATATATTGTCAATGTTATTTGATTTCTTTAACTGTGAGACTTCAAGACAACCTGAGTTGAGTTGTTCCTGCATTTTTCCTTTCTCATGTGAAAAACATTTTCACCTAATTAAACATATCATTTTATATTCATTATCTTTATCATTTTTGAATGAGTTATTGAGAGTTACATTAAACTTTATAAAAGTCAACAAAAGTGTGCATTTTTGAAAATGTGTAATACGAAAAAATTGGGACTCCCTGTATAACAAAGAATTAACAGAAAATTACATTTATTAAGAGTATATAAAAATTCAAATCAATCTGATTTAAAACAATATGTAATTTAATTGTGCTTATTTTAAAATACAGTTTTTTTTAATTAAACTGTAATCAAATTAACATTATGTTATTAGCTTAATTTACTTTGTTTTTTATGACTGTCATAGATTTTACTAATTTACACAAAAATTGTATTATGTGCAGAACAAAATGAAATTCACTGTAATTACAATAAAATAAAGTGCAGTCGGTTATTAAATTAGCTATTTGTTTTTTGTTGTGCAGCTAGTAAATGTTAAATGCATTTGGCTGCATAAAGATTTCTTAAAACATTTAAGAAAAGGAATAGTGATAAAGAAGGCTTTTTCTTTGTTTAATCCAAATTTAAGTATTTTGAATAGGGTTAGATTAGTATTTTAGGATTTCAGTATTAAAACTGTAACTGAAAATACAGTATATTGCTGTGCAACTTAAATAATTACTGTATTTGTTTAAGAATGTATTTGTTGGTTGTTTAATGCTTAATACTTTCAGTACTATTGTATTTAACATAATGAAGAAAACCAGTTTCGGCCAAAAAAAAAAGTGAAATTATATAATGACTCAAGAGGGATTTTTGGTAACTTTGAATTGTGCTTAATAATAAAAACTGTCTAGAGCTAAATGTGTGCCGCCAGGATAGCATATTTTCATACTTTCACAATTGCAGACAGTACAATTAGGTTCAGTTAGCACAAGGAATTAAATAGAATGGTCTATTTTCAGAACAAGCTACAGTATATCATATGTTTAATAATTTTCTTGCCATGTAACATACGATAAGTCTTCTAGGCATTGTGGTCATTTGTAAACCAATATTGTTGTAAGGTGGACAGTTTTACAAAGAGGCTATGAAAACACCATTTGGTGTCACAATGTAGTTTGAAAAGTATTGCCAAAGTAATGTTCTAATTGGCTTCAACTCATCAATTTCAACTTCCATTGTAGAAAGAACTGCAGCAAGACTGTCAAATTAGCCAAAAATTCAGGTACTCACAAATAAAATAAATATTTATTTGAATGTATCTTAAATGTTTTAAATGCTACGTACAATATATGTTGTTATTGTATATGCTTTTAAAATATGAATTATTACTATTGATTTTTTACAGTGCATCTGCAAAGCATGATGCGCTTATGACTCATGCTCAGTTGATTAAAAAAGCTAAATGAAAAGTGAAGCATTCAAACAAATTTGGCACTTGACCTGTGTCTATAATTGTTCAAGCATCTCCAAGTACGAAAATGGTCAGAATTGGCTCAAAAATCGCAGCAATGCAAATTTTGTCATAATGTTTGGAGTCCTGGTAAAAAGCATTTTACACATTTTTCTAGTTTAGAAAATTACACCTTACTTCACCAGGATTTAGGAGAGCTTGTGAGCTGTCTTAACTCAATAAGAACTGCCAAGAGAAGGAGATCAGCACACGTATCCCAAGAAAGGCTGAATGTTTTGGAAACGCTATACAACAAAAGATATTGATTTGACATAGTTAGAATAATATTCGTAACAAATCTTGCACATTGCGTGATCATTCCATTAACTTGGAGAAGCCATGGTCTGTTTATCAAAATGAAAGTGTTGGTAATGTAACATGTAAAATATAGCTTTGCAATAGTGATTAGTTATGTATGTCACAGCCGTTTGTCGAATTTTGCCCCAAACTTTGAACATCCTTATGACATGTGAGCTAATATAATAGGCGGAGTGGTGGCTCTGAGGCTAGGGATCTGCACTGGCAATCGGAAGGTTGCCAGTTCGAATCCCGTAAATGCCAAAAAAGGACTCTGCTCTGTTGGGCCCTTGAGCAAGGCCCTTAACCTGCAATTGCTGAGCGCTTTGAGTAGTGAGAAAAGCACTATATAAATGCAAAGAATTATTATTATTAATTTGCAGATTCATACATTTCCCCACCATTCCACATGAGTTAATATTAAAGCAAGTTGCATTCATGCAAATCGGCAACCACATCAATTTCATTGGCCCAAAAAAGGAAGAACATCCTTATGTGAATTGCAAGTGGTATCACAGTATCAATACACAGGTGGTCATGGATGCAAGTTGTAATTATATAGCCAGCATATTACTGTGAAGATGAGCAGGGAGCTATGGGTGATTGACGGTGAAATGTCACACAAGCATGTTGAGCTTCCTATTCCATGAAGCCCCATTACAATTACAGTTTACAAGCTAGAGAAGGTACAAGAAGGCAGGTGCTGATTCCTAGGGTATTGGAAAGGAGTGATCACCCAGATGGACATGACACGCCACAGTACACTGGAAGAGTGAATGCGATTTATAACCAAGGCTAGTTTCAGCATAACTGTTACTTTACGAAGTACAACTTTGTATATCCTTTCCCCATGAAAACATGAGATTAAAAATTTTTCTCAAACATCACTACAAACTACATGGAGTAAGTAAAATTAAAATGTAGCTGAATTATTAATGAGTTGATTGTATGTGTAAAGAAGAAAATGTAAACATTTCCCTTAAAAAAATGTGATTTTACAGTTATCTCCCTTGAAAGCAGCAATTTGGATTGATAAACACGCTAGATAAAAGGATGGCGCAATGGTAGTGCTGTTACCTCACATTATGCAGAAGCCAGGGTTTGCATCCCATGTCCTCCCTGCATGGAAGGAAACCATGTGTTCTGGTTTCCTTCCCTGGTCCAAATACATGCAGGTTATTTAAATTGGCCCTAGTGTGTGGTTTGGCCCCTCCTTTAACCGTCACCTTATCGTGGTGGAGGGGTTTGCGTGTCCCAATGATCCTAGGAGCTCTGTTGTCCGGGGCTTTATGCCCCTGGTAGGGCCACCCAAGGCAAACTGGTCCTAGGTGAGGGATGAGACAAAGAGCGGTTAAACAAACCTCCTATGAAGAAAAACAATTTTGGACGGCGTTTTCCCTTGCCCGGACGCGGGTCACCGGGGCCCCACTCTGGAGCCAGGCCTGGAGGTGGGGCTCGATGGCGAGCGCCTGGTGGCCGGGCCTGCACCCATGGGGCTCGGCCGGGCACAGCCCGAAGAGGCAACGTGGGTCCCCCTTCCCATGGGCTCACCACCTATGGGAGGGGCCAAGGAGGTCGGGTGCAGTGTGAGTTGGGTGGTGGCCGAAGGCGGAGACCTTGGCGGTCCGATCCTCGGCTACAGAAACTGGCTCTTGGGACGTGGAATGTCACCTCTCTGAAGGGGAAGGAGCCTGAGCTAGTGCGCGAAGTTGAGAGGTTCCGGCTAGATATAGTCGGACTCACCTCGATGCACAGCTTGGACTCTGGAACCAATCTCCTTGAGAGGGGCTGGACTCTCTACCACTCTGGAGTTGCCCCCGGTGAGAGGCGCCGAGCAGGTGTGGGTATACTTATTGCCCCCCAACTTGGAGCCTGTACATTGGGGTTTACCCCGGTGGACGAGAGGGTAGCCTCCCTTCGCCTTCGGGTGGGGGGACGGGTCCTAACTGTTGTTTGTGCGTATGCACCGAACAGCAGTTCGGAGTACCCACCCTTTTTGGAGTCCCTGGAGGGGGTGCTAGAGGGCATACCTTCTGGGGACTCCCTCGTTCTGCTGGGAGACTTCAATGCTCACGTGGGCAATGACAGTGAGACCTGGAAGGGCGTGATTGGGAGGAATGGCCCCCCTGATCTGAACCCGAGCGGTGTTTTGTTATTGGACTTCTGTGCTCGTCACGGATTGTCCATAACGAACACCATGTTCAAGCATAGGGGTGTTCATATGTGCACTTGGCACCAGGACACCCTAGGCCTCAGTTCGATGATTGACTTTGTGGTCGTGTCGTCGGACTTGCGGCCACATGTCTTGGACACTCGGGTGAAGAGAGGGGCGGAGCTGTCAACTGATCACCACCTGGTGGTGAGTTGGCTTCGATGGTGGGGGAGGATGCCGGTCAGGCGTGGTAGGCCCAAACGTGTTGTGAGGGTCTGCTGGGAACGTCTGGCAGAGCCCCCTGTCAGAAGTAGCTTCAACTCCCACCTCCGGCAGAACTTCGACCACATCCCGAGGGAGGTGGGGGACATTGAGTCCGAATGGGCCATGTTCCGTGCCTCTATTGTTGAGGCAGCTGACCAGAGCTGTGGCCGTAAGGTGGTCGGTGCCTGTCGTGGCGGCAATCCCCGAACCCGCTGGTGGACACCGGCAGTGAAGGATGCCGTCAAGCTGAAGAAGGAGTCCTACAGGACCCTTTTGTCCTGTGGGACCCCGGAGGCAGCTGATAGGTACCGGCAGGCCAAGCGGAATGCGGCTTTGGTGGTTGCTGAGGCAAAAACTCGGGCGTGGGAGGAGTTTGGGGAGGCCATGGAGAATGACTTTCGGACGGCTTCGAGGAGATTCTGGTCCACCATCCGGCGTCTCAGGAAGGGGAAGCAGTGCAGTGTCAACACTGTATATGGTGGGGATGGTGCGCTGCTGACCTCGACTCGGGATGTTGTGGGTCGGTGGGGGGAATACTTCGAAGACCTCCTCAATCCTATTAACATGCCTTCCAATGAGGAAGCAGAGCCTGGGGACTCAGAGGTGGACTCCCCCATCTCTGGGACTGAGGTCACCGAGGTGGTCAAAAAACTCCTTGGTGGTAGGGCCCCGGGGGTGGATGAGATACGCCCGGAGTTCCTCAAGGCTCTGGATGTTGTAGGACTGTCTTGGCTGACACGCCTCTGCAACATCGCATGGACATCAGGGACAGTGCCTCTGGATTGGCAGATCGGGGTGGTGGTCCCCCTCTTTAAGAAGGGGGATCGGAGGGTGTGTTCCAACTACAGAGGGATCACACTCCTCAGCCTCCCTGGAAAAGTCTATTCAGGGGTCCTGGAGAGGAGGGTCCGTCGGATAGTCGAGCCTCGGATTCAGGAGGAACAGTGTGGTTTTCGTCCTGGTCGCAGAACAGTGGACCAGCTCTATACCCTTAGCAGGGTCCTGGAGGGTGCATGGGAGTTTGCCCAACCAGTCTACATGTGTTTTGTGGACTTAGAAAAGGCATTCGACCGTGTCCCTCGGGGAATCCTGTGGGGGGTACTCCGAGAGTATGGGGTACCGGCCCCCCTGATAAGGGCTGTTCAGTCCCTGTACGATCGGTGCCAGAGCTTGGTCCGCATTGCCGGCAGTAAGTCGAACCCGTTTCCAGTGAGAGTTGGACTCCGCCAGGGCTGCCCTTTGTCACTGATTCTGTTCATATCTTTTATGGACAGAATTTCTAGGCACAGCCAGGGTGTTGAGGGGGTCCAGTTTGGTGGGCTCAGGATTGGGTCACTGCTTTTTGCAGATGATGTTGTCCTGTTTGCTTCATCAGGCCGTGATCTTCAGCTCTCTCTGGATCGGTTCGCAGCTGAGTGTGAAGCGGCTGGGATGAGAATCAGCACCTCCAAATCCGAGACCATGGTCCTCAGCCGGAAAAGGGTGGAGTGCCCTCTCAGGGTTGGTAGCGAGATCCTGCCCCAAGTGGAGGAGTTCAAGTATCTCGGGGTCTTGTTCACGAGTGAGGGAAGAATGGAGCGTGAGATCGACAGGCGGATCGGTGCGGCATCCGCAGTAATGCGGGCATTGCATCGGTCTGTCGTGGTGAAAAAGGAGCTGAGCCGCAAGGCGAAGCTCTCAATTTACCAGTCGATCTATGTTCCTACCCTCACCTATGGTCATGAGCTATGGGTAGTGACCGAAAGAACGAGATCGCGAATACAAGCGGCTGAAATGAGTTTCCTCCGCAGGGTGTCTGGGCTTTCCCTTAAAGATAGGGTGAGAAGCTCAGTCATCCGGGAGGGGCTCAGAGTAGAGCCGCTGCTCCTCCGCATCGAGAGGAGTCAGATGAGGTGGCTCGGGCATCTGATCAGGATGCCTCCTGGACGCCTCCCTGGTGAGGTGTTCCGGGCACGTCCAACCGGGAGGAGGCCCCGGGGAAGACCCAGGACACGCTGGAGGGACTATGTCTCTCGACTGGCCTGGGAACGCCTTGGGATTCTCCCGGAAGAGCTAGAAGAAGTGGCCGGGGAGAGGGAAGTCTGGGCATCTCTGCTCAAGCTGCTGCCCCCGCGACCCGACCTCGGATAAGCGGGAGACAATGGATGGATGGATGGATGGATGTGTGGTTTGGGTTTTTGCCCTGCGAAGTACTGGTGCCTGTCCATGGTTTGTTCCTTTCTTGTACCCTATGTTAGCTGGGATAGGGTCCAGCAGTGAATCCTGGTCTGGATTAAGTGGGTTAGAAAATGACAAGATATGACTTTCATATTCCAATCCTCTTTATTCCATTCAGATTCCGGGGGTTCAAAAGACTATCCCAGTAGCACTCGACTCAAGGTAGGAACCGATCCTGCATGGGAAGCTATTATACTGCAGATAAATAATCAAGTAAATATTTCTGGCTTTAGCAATTATTGTTGTTTGTTTATTTGTAATAACTACAATTTGAATACTTTGGTGTTTAATGTGTTGAAAAGAAACATGTTTGTCATTATTTCAAGATCCAGTATAATCAGTGATCACTTTGGCTTGTAGTATTCATGGTACATTTGGATACTAGAGAGTGAAGAGTTCTGTTTGTAGTATTTTGAGTAATACTGCAAGTGTTGTATTTGACTAAAGCTTTTTTTGATAGTTTCAAACAGCAATCAAATTTATTAAGGCAATGTGTAGCAACCATGTCTAAAATATTTTTTATAATAAACTAAACAGCTCCAAAACATACATACAGGTAAGGCTGTCTTCCTGAGTTTTTTCTTTATAAAGATTGTAACTTGTGTTTGCAATAAAGCTAATAAAATGATCATAGCTGGAGAATGCTACTAGACATAACAATCACATTTTAAAAGGCAGAGCTTTCCTTAACTTGTAATGATTTGATCACAAGCCAAAGCACTTCACTTTTAAGGCCACAACTTAATATTATTCACATCAACATGCTCTCGAGTTCTCACTGCTGTGCACACATGTAGTTACTTTGCAAGGATAATTCCAAAAATTGAATAATCAACCTCCTGGAAAATTGAGTTTATTGTACATAAATCAAGACAGACCCACCTTTATCATTGTAGCAGCAATTTATATATTCATTTCAAACATGAATAAAATTAGATACAGGAATTTCTAAAGTGTAAGCCATAAAGCACATTTCATTTTCAATCAGGAACTAAAAAAACTGATAGCTGTATGGGGCCGTGCATTATTTAAGCTCAAAGAAAAATTATTCTCTAAACCAGGCCACACTGCAAAATGTAAAATATGCTCAGTATGAGTTTTCTTTAAGCAGAGACCGGATTAATGTTCACATTTTTAGTAATCAGAAATACTTGTTTGTTATGTTAAACGAATCACAAATAGTACATGTTAATCCTATTCATATAGGCCTGTTCACAGTACTATGTTGTTGAGAGTACTAAACAGACCACTGGTCATAAAACCACCAATAAGTACATAGTGCACATATAGCAGTGCTTTATGTGGCAAAACATATGTGGAGGAACTTCAGTGTAACAATTCCAATATATGATGATGCTTCACAAAATTATTAAATTACATTGCCAGACTACCTTTTATAAAAGATCAAAACCATGCAAATGAGACAAATGTGTCTAAATTGTCAATGGCACAAATTATACAGACATTGTGCTAGGCATGTTGTTGTACACAGCACCTTTACGATTTAATCACTAGATTTAGTCACTAGTCTGCAAACGTTTTGCAATGGAAGAAACTTATGCCTATCTCAGTATTAGTTGAATGGCTTGCTTTACACCAAATACTGTATACTACCTGCAAAAGATTGCTTCAAGGGAATAATACAGCTCTGATTTATTTCACATCAGTAATGGTGGTTTTACAAAGCAGACCACCTCTAGTTTATTTAACATGCCATGCATACTGTATATTCTTCTATTCAATTCAGTTAAATTCAGTTTATTTTTGGATAGCCCTTGTACTAAGTGCAGGCACAGAGTGCTGTGACAAGTTCTCAAGTAAAATGAATATATAAAGTTTACCAATACCTACTTACATAATGAGAGACACAATTTTGTATTAAAAGACAGGAAAAAAGTAGTTTGAAACTGATTAAAAGCCCTAGTCCAGCCCAGCACTATCAGTCCATTCTTTAATTGTTGTCCTATGACCAGTTGACAACAGAGGCGAGAAAAATAAAAAGTCCAGTCAGTAGTATTCCTGGAGAAAATAATCCTCAGGAGGGTTCATATTCAATTATAACAGTAAAAGTTAAAGACAACATCAAACACTATTTGTATCTTTGAGAACTTGGCCAACTGGCTGTCTATCGCCTCATGAGCATTCTACAGTGGAGACTGTGCTAGTCCTTCTAGCCCGAAGACAGAATCTTTCCATCTATTTATTTGAAGGATGGCAGTATCTCAAATATCTTTTATATTGCCAGACAACAGCTTGGTCTTATTTTACATTATTTTTGGTGGCATTTTTGTATGTGCCTCACATTGATGAAGTATTTCCCTGTTCCTCCACTTGTCCCTCAGAGCCTAAAATGCGTTATTTGTTAATTGGCGACTTCAAGCTGAGTGAACAATGTATATGACCTGTGACGAACTGGTGTCCCATACAAGGTTGCTTCCTTTAATGCATCCTTTATCACGGTACATGTTTGGCTCTCAGTAAGACTATCATAGAAGAAACAAGTTGAGGAACCTGAAAAAATATTAATGTGAAACACTGTTGGCTGGGTGTTGTTCATAAGCATAAAATAAGAACCGGAGATTAAAAGTCTCACAAATATAACTGAGCAAAAGTTAAAGTCAAAAGATAATGCAGGGGGTTAAAACCATGAAGTCAAAAATTCAAATCCTAAAAATGAAATGAAGAATTCAAATTTCAAAGTCAATAGCCAAATAAAAATTCAAGAAGTCTCCTAGAAGATCAGCAACGCAAGTACAAGTGTCCAATGTGAATTATTCTCAGAACCAGAATTCTAGATATTGCATGCCGCTATCTTAAATAGGGGAGGTGTGATGATGCTATATGTCACGTGACTGGCAACGGAAATAGTAATTGTAAACAATATTGTAATGGCCACAAAAGACAAGCACAAAGTAGCAGTGCCTTTCATAGACAAAGATCCTAAGGTGGTGTCTATAAGGATACAAAAATAATTTAATGCAAGAAAAACTAAACCACAATTGAATAAAATTAACAAATATGATTTCCCGATAATAAGAAAAAGGTGTCATTAGTGACAGAGAAGGAATGGAATAGGTAGTTCTGTTTTTCTACATACAAACCTGGTGAAATATTAAAACAATATTCATCCATTTTTGAACCCTGTTAATCCGTTTCATAGTCACATGAGTTGGAAACAACCTGGGCCAGTATGTAGAACAATATTTTAGAAATTTTATAAATGAACTAAATAATGTCAATGTTCTCAGTGGTTATATAAATGCATAGAATGTGCCTAAAATGCAAATTCTAAAATGCCCAGACATACAAGCTCTGCTTCAGTAAATATTTCTCTGCTTGATATTGCTTATTTTTGAATAAGTAAATTTTTTATGGGAGGAACATTAATACATTAGGCCCTTTGAGCCCATAATGTTAAATTTGAAATTATAAACAGTTCAGCTTTTGATGTTTTAAAATGAATGTTTTAGAAATCAGTTTTTATGTTTTTATTTTGACATGCCCACTAACAACCTCATAACATCTCAATTACAAATTGTTTTGAATTATGGACTTGCTTTCATTCTCTGTAGCTAAAATATTCCTTTATAAAGCCAGTAAACAGATTTCCATTTCTTTGCAGACCATAAAATTATTTTAGACAGATTTTCTTCAGTTGTAAATTAAGAAACTTGCCTGTTCTTACAGCACATGTAAACTATGTAAACTAACCTGAACACTTTTAAAAACTAGAATGCATATATTTTATATATAAAATGTACAATAAAAGTAATAAAGGCAATGTTTTTTATGCCACTTGATTATGGGCTTTCAATAATCCCGGAACATTGTTATATTAGAAATATGTAGATTTAAATTTGAAAGCATGCATAACTTTCTGATGGCCTGAATAGGAGTATGGAGAGGTACTCATGTATAAACTTGTGCACTCCCACTGCAAAAAGTTGAATACTGAGCAAAAGTCCTCATTCACATTTAGCAAAACAGTCCTAGAGACTGGCAATGTCAAAAGTTATTATAGTCTTATACTAGAAATGAATGCTTCAGATGAGCACCAATAAAATGACACTTCTGGAATCCAAAATAACTAATTTCTTTTGATTTGATTGTCATATCGGATTTGATTATCATAATTGCAAGTTGCTTTATTGCTTTTAAACAGAGTTTTCATTTGAAACAGACTGCACAAGCTAAGAGTTCAGACTGACATAAACAAATTCATGTCCTCACTCCTGGTCATGGCTGGATCTACCATCAGGGAGACTTGGGTGCTTACCAGTGTTCAGAAAAGTGCCTTAGCATAAGTGAATAATGCGAGAACAAAATAAACAGGAGTAGTTCAAGTTTTCACCTGCAGTACAGGCGCTCACAGCAATCCGCTGTACAACACACACTCCTATCCCATTTTGTTCCTCTCAGTTATAAACCTAACCAATTAGACATGAATAAATAGTTCTGTTTGGTTGGATGGGTAGGACCGATAAGAGAAGATGTCTCATAGGTAACTTTTATGAGATTGTACATTTGATGTTTATCAAGCTTTAAATTTTCTTTCTTTAACTTCTTCAATTCCTGTATCTGATTTTTTATTAACATATGTGATATTCATAATTTCTGAGTCTAGTGGAGGTATTGAAATGAAGGGTGGGATTGAACTTTGAAACTGTGGGGCCTGTGGGGGTCTTAACCTGGCCTTGCTCCTTGTATGATTAGACTTCATTGCTTCCCTGTCTGTTTTAAAACAATCTTTTCACCCACAAAACCATGAGAACTTATATGCGCCTTTCTAAGGCAGTTCCATCAACATGTACTTTTGCCACACTTTAATTTCATAGGTAGACAAATACAGCATCTGATTTTTAATCATGCAGGCATATGTTTCCTTGTGTTCTTAAGAGGTACCTGCTCATGCAAAATTATGTAAATATGAAATTGTCATTTAAAGGTGGGTGACCCCATCACAGAGCTTCAAGTTTTTGATTTATACAGCTCAACACTTAAGTCAGGCAGAAACTGGCTCCTTAAATAACAGTTTCCTGGATCTGTCCCTTGTAAATCAGTTCATCAAGGGTCTAATTCCCCCACAGGGGCACCCGCTTCCTCTTGCTGTATTGCTATTTTTGACTTTGCCCCTAGACCCTCAATCCTGGCTCTCTATTTGAAATATATTCGTTCTTGAAAGACTTCTTGGTTAAGACCACTGTTTGTTTTTTCAGCAGTAATTCTGTCTGGCACTTAAGTACTTGACATATACAATTTGAAACATAACATCAGTGATTCTGTGGTCTCAAAGGGAAAAAAATATTGTATGTTGCCTGACTGGATTGTGAAAAATACAGAAAATGGATTGGATTTATATTTTCAATAGGTTTTATAATTTGTTGATTGCTGTCTTTAATCATATCACTTCTTAAAAATGTATTAATAACAACAACATTTAGTTTTATAGCACATTTTCACACACAGGATGTAAATATTCCAAGATGTTGTGAAATAACAAAAATTAATAAATAATTTAAATATTTTTTATCACTTAACAAAGATACTACAACCTTTGGGCAACTAAGTCAAAATGCATCTCATATGCATGAAGCAGCTATAATTTGTTGGACAGGGCTGGAATGTGTCACATTCTCCATACTGCTGTTTCTCACTTCTGTGTATTCTTTTGGCTCATGTTTATTTATAGGCTTGTCATTGTGTCGGAAAACGTTGCACAGTTATTGCTGTATTGTAGATGTTAAATACACACCAGACTATCACAGCCATAGTGCAGCTCTTGACTCCAGGTTTTTCAAAGAAAAGCTGAGTTACAGAACTACAGTGTGGTGTGTCACTTTCTGAAGTGTGGCTGGCAGCATGAACCTTGTTTGGTGTGCAGATTTGACACATGGTAAAATAGCAAAACAGATGTATTTATTAACCAAGTCAGTGATCTACAGAAAATAATCAAAAGTCAGAACAGGCAAATGTAGATATGTCATTTCTAACGAACTTAATCTTTAGACTTAATTCCCTGACAGTTGGGTTGTTTAGACCTGAAAGAAAGGACTTTTGTTAGGCACAGGTCAGGAGTCATAGATTGTTTTGTTAATGAATTTAATGATAACTTTAAAACTTATATTGAAACTCAGCCAAATTCTGTTTCGATACAACTGGTGTGAATATATGACTGGATAGAACAGTGGAGGAAGTTACAGTAGATTTTAAGTTTTAAGTTAACACACTGAACTGTCTTCAGTTCATGCCTTCACTCCAGTATTGAATTAATCAACAGTTTATTTTTGAAAGGGGGAGAACAAAGCCTGGTGCATCAGAGAAAGATAAATTTTCGTTCCAAGACCAAGCAATTTGATCTTCAACTTCAAAACTTATTTTTGCCATTACATCATCCTTGTATCTACAGTATGTACAGCTCAAGGATGACACTCTAGATTTTACAACTTTGAATCTCACTTGTACATACCCAAGCAGCATATAGCATACAGCTACATAACATGTGGAAATTAAAGCAGCTAACATGTAGACAGTAATAAACTCACACTAGAAACTCCAATTTGGACAACCCATGTACAGATTACAGATTTTAAGCTTGATGAAGATGTGTGTATTTATAACTGCATTACAGTGTTCATTTTCATACAACATTTCGGCATGCAAGCACGTATTTCCATTTCCATCTCTCTGTAGCTTTAGATATTTTTGGTATTTATTTAATGTTATCAGTTTTCACACAAGATCAAGCATATGTAACTCGATCTACAAAAACCTTGAGAGCAAAACTTAAAGTACAAAGTCTTGATACAGAAAGTCAAACAAAACTCATTGGCAATTAATTATTTGAGTGTTTACTCAAAATATTATGTACTGTATAAGGAAGTATTTTCTGCTTGAATATGGTACTTAATTCAATAAGGAGTTATATTAGCATACAAGTACAGTATGTGTATAGTAAATATTTAATCATAACAGTTACTTGTATAAATAGCAGTATTACAAGTTATTTATCGATTTTCTTATCCTTATTTTGCACTTGCAGCAGTAAGCACTTTGTACCTGTCTAATACTGCAGCCTTCTTTGCACAGGACACCCTGTTACAACCAGTGCAAATTATACATATGCTGTATTCAGCATTTTGCAAAAGATATTCTAGTATATCGTTATTCTTTATATTATGTTCATTCATGTGTTAATCGAATCCGCTGTTAGCAACAGACCCTCCAAGACAATAGCCATAATACTATTGTGATCGTCTGATTTGATAAGCCACTGAAAGAAATGGCAGTCTGTCTAATTATATGTTAGCAGTTACATGAAAAAAGGGGTTTCATGGGATGCTGTGGCCTTTAGCCTCACAAATCTGATAGACCCAATCCATACCCCAGCCTGGTCACTTCTCTTGTAAAGTTTATACATTCTTTCCATGTCCGAGTGGTCTTTCTTCCAAAACTTTGGCTTCCTCCTATATCTTACAGCTGTGTGTTTCAAATAAAATATTTGTATCCAAATCGACCTTGTGTGTTTTATATGGGTTACAATGAGCCAGGGACCCACCCTGGTTTGACCCCAAATTTGTCTACAGTTTATTTTGTACATAGATGAATGGATATAACATAAAGAGTGCTTAGGGGTATCTTTGCAAAATGCTAAAAATGTGCTGTACCTCACTGTGGATGAAGGCATCTTGTAAGTAAAGACAACAATAATATGAATAAAATATGGGACATTTGTTGTTGAAATAATCTTTTTGAGGTTACACAAGATGACAGGAAATATAACTGTGAATACTACACTACCAGAAATCAAAACAGATGCACTTTATAAAGGTTTCCTTTCATTTTTAAAAGTGCAGGCAGCCTTTTACGAGTCCATGTTTTTGTTGAGCATGACAATGTTTTTTCATGTTTCAGTATCCTTTCTTCAGAGACATACATTTATTACATATTTTTCATTATGCTTATTGGCCTTCCTGCAAAACCTTGTTTGCTGCTCATCATATGACAGTTTTATAGGCTTTCTTCAGTCTTGCTTGTTATAAGGCCACATTCCATTTCAACCATAATACATCAATAATCTGCATTATATACAGTTTATCAAATTAGTTTTCCCAGATTTGAAAAGCAGCCAACACAGAGAAACTTGGCCATCTATTTTCCTTGTGCTTGTATTGCTCTCTAATTGGCACTGGTATACAGATACATAATAATAATTAAAATTGTTATTATTATTAAAATGATTTGAGGCAGAGATACAGATTTTTGAGTCATGCTTTTCCAAGCTAGCAAATCAAAGTACAAAAGATCTCTTTACATTATACCTGGTACACTATAAATATAGCCAAGGTTGCATTTTTATACAAGAAAAAAGCTAAAATGAGTATGATTGTATTAGTGTAAATCTAGAAAAGGAAAAAAGAGAACAGTTAATTTCTGGTTAAAAATTAAAATAAATTTAGATAATGACATTTCAACACTGTCACACAGATGAACATTTAAAAAAAAATACACAGGCTGTGCACTGCGCAACATACTTTCTTAGAAAATTCCATCCATCCATTATCCAACCCGCTGAATCCAAACACAGGTTCACCGGGGTCCGCTGGAGCCAATCCCAGCCAACACAGGGCACAAGGCAGGAACCAATCCCGGGCAGGGTGCCAACCCACCGCAAGACACACACAAACACCAAGCACACACTAGGGCTAATTTAGAATTGCCAGTCCACCTAACCTGCATGTCTTTGGACTGTGGGAGGAAACCGGAGCGCCCGGAGGAAACCCACGCAGACACGGGGAGAACATGCAAACTCCATGCAGGGAGGACCCGGGAAGCGAACCCAGGTCTCCTAACTGCGAGGCAGCAGCGCTACCACTGCGCCACCGTGCCGCCCTTCTTAGAAAATTTCCGTGTTCAATTAATATTTTATTTATTTTTTGTTTTAATATTGTTTCTCAGTATCTGATTATTGTATGTCATTTGCTATCTATTGCTAAAAAAATAAGCTGCATTCATTTTACTTTTGGAATGTAGAATTAGCCTTGCTTTGCTTAGTACCACCCATATCAACACACTTGCATGGTCTGAATGCATTATTGCAAACATTTCTTGGATTTGGTCTGCAGCAACATTTAATAACTGCACTACAACATGGAGTGAATACTAGTATTTCCAATTTTGTTCCTGAAATGTGCTTTGCTCTGATAAACCCTTCTTAAAGGATGTGTTACATTTTCCATACAATATTAAATTTGAATAATGTATTGCTGATATGTTAGCATTTCTATAAAAATGATACCGACAGCTGTTTACTTAATCAAAGCTGTTCTGCAGAGTGTAAAATAAATAATGTTTTATTGTTATGTTCCCACTGCTGCCTATATTGCTTGTGATGCATGGTAGCTTTGATAGTTATGAAAACAAATTTTCTTGACTTCCCTGTCATGTTTTGCTTTATTTTTTATATGAATCCTGTTAAATAGCAACTGTAGATTGTGTGCAGATTATGTACAAATTTAGACAGGTTTGGTTTTGTTTGGGTGCTCTGTACTATGATTTAGCTGAACCTGCTGAGGCAAGGATCTATCCACCTATCCGCCCATCCTTCCCTCTATCCCTCCATCAACCTATCCGGCCAGGCCAAAGATAAAAAGCACAAATTAATGAGCTGTACACCAAACACTTGTAAAAATGATGTAGAGTTAGACAGCAAACATTTCTCTGCCTTGAGATGAGGATGAGCCCTAGCTTTTCTAAGGAGGTGAATTCTTACTGATTGATAAAGTCCCATGCAGTTATCTGTTTCATTGAGAGTTTTTGTTTATTATACTCACACAACTTGGTTTTGAGTCATACTAAGTAGTCTTGCAGAGATTTTTTACTGTTTTTTTATATTCTACAGGCACAACTCTTCACTGTGTTCTTGAGTTTTTGGAACAGCAGGGAAAACAATAATTGGTGCCTTTTAAGACTTTATGTGAGTTGCTAATGTAAGGTCTAGGAAAATTAAGGAAGAGCAAGACTTTAGTTTTAAGATGAAGTTGATCCTCATGCGAAACTGTGGGTAAAAGTTATGTGAACATATCCACACAAGAAAGGATGCTTGTTGGATGCAGAGTCTCAAGCTTCTCGAAGTATAGTCCAAGATATGCAGAAGAACATAGTAATGCAACTCCCACAAAGAATACATCCTTTACAGGCTTGAAGGCTATTTAAGGTCAGTTGCAAGGAACAACATGATAGTGCTGCAGAGGAAATACATCTCTGAAGCTCCAGAAAACTGCACTTGAGTATCAGCCCTAATCATTGTGTATCTGAGCATAAGTGTGCATGACCTTTTCATGTGTTTTTTCCTCATGTAATTCAGATTTCCTCACAAATCCTAAAGAGGTACTTTTAAGGTTGATTTGATTGGTAAATCATAATTAGTCCAGAATGAGTAAGTGTGGGTTTATGGCAAATGGTGCCCTGTAAAGGACTAGGGCCTATGCACGTTTGTTGCAGTTCTTCGCAACTATTTACTTAAATAGTTGAAAAGCTCTTGGACAGAATTGACTAGGTGATCTTTTCCGAATACCTTGTTCCAGACAAGACTGAAAAAATCAAATAGAAAAACTTGTGATTCATATTTTGGTGTTGGATAAAGGAGACAAAGTTTAAATGGCATTTCTTTTAGAAAACATGGATTATATTTAAATCAAAATGCCACTGAAGTGCTTTGAAGGGGTATGCCTGCATTATGGGAGGACAAGCCTGGTTTAGGAATTTGAATGATGCACTTAATTGTAACAAGAATGAATAAGCACAAAAGCTGAAATCATACAGCTACATTAAAATACAATAAGGTTAATATTGTATACTAACTATTAAGGAAAAGCAGCACAGAAACCATAATAGTCTCTTATTTTACTGTTCTAGATTTGAGGGTGCTTCATTTATGAGATTTTAGCTAGAATAAAAGGATGACAGCGGTGGTAATAAATCTACCAATTTATTTTTGAGTCCAGAACTCTGAAGATGGGAGGTATACTACCTTAGTATTAAGAAAATCTATATACCTCAACTTCTGTTTGGCATACTGTTTATGCATAGTTTTGTTTTTCATACTTACTGACTTGAAATTTGGCACAAAGGAACTTCTCACCATAAGTTAGGTTTCTGACATATACTGAAACTTCCAGAGGTGGGGTGGTTCTGGGTAAGAGGGAGAGGTAAAAATACTACAGTATAACCTGGCAACCAAGGTAGCCAGCAGTCCTAAATAGCAAAATGCCAGTGATCACAGTCACTCTACATCGCATTGTACACTCATTTGAAAAATCAGCAGACAGCTATAAATTACTCCTTACTCCATTCAATATCTTGAAACCATTCCTCTTCAATTTGCAAAAAAAAAAATGTTGAAAAGTAATTTAAGGAATATTTGTGCAGGCTGGGATAATAAAAGCAATCCATGGGTCACACAGGGTTTCTTTTCATGTTTAAAGTGTTTAAACAGACTGCCCAAAGACCTATACATTAAGCACTTTCAAATGTCTGTGCATCAGTGTAATGACTTAGTCAAATGTTTCAAATTAATCCTAAAACAGGTAGAGGGTGTGATGGGCTAACACTTGTTTCTCCTTTTCATTTTATTTTCACATAGAGGTGCCTCGGGTGTTTATGGTTTTTCATGTGTCATGGGAGACAACCTCTAGGCATTCTGGAAGGTTGGGAGGCTCTGTCCTACACCTTCATGTGCTCTAGCAGAATGTTTCTCAACTCTTTTAGTGTTCTAATGCACTTTTTCTCACATAAATGTCATCACAACCCACCAAGGGGAAAGCCCCTTGGTGACCCGAGTTTAATCGTTGGTGTGGGTTAAGTGCAATTGGCTGAATGGTGATCTTCTGTGACCCACTTTGCGACCCACCACGACCCACTACCTTTATAAATAATATCATCTTAACCCAGTGGGTGAAAAAAAATTGCTATTTGAGTGGCATACACCCTTTGTGCAAGAACACTTGTACAAATATCACAGGCAAAGTAATAAAATTGTGAGATTATTGATTTACAAGGAGAACATTGATCCTAAACCTGGCTTCATTCTCTGGCCCATCTTCCTCTCCATCATTAAAGGGTCCCCTTTACATTCAGTCCTGCTCATGTGCTAATGTACCCAAAAATAACTTCTAAAATCACCAAACCTGAAGAAAGTTACCTGTTTGTTTGGAAATTATAGACAACATTTACAGAAAGATTTAAAAAGTTAAAAGCAAAAGAATTGCTGGTATCAGAAAACTTTTCCTTAATAGTACTCAAACTCAGATGGTTAGTATATACAGTCTAATGAATATCTACTGTAATAAAGATACAAAACTCGTATAAAGCCATTGGGATTAATAAAGTATCTATCTATCTATCTATCTATCTATCTATCTATCTATCTATCTATCTATCTATCTATCTATCTAAAGGTTTGGGGTTTCCGGCCCCGTATACTGTACAGTTTCTGCAACAAAACAAAAAATGCGGTTAGTGATATGAGTTCCTTTCATTACAACAGACAGAGATGCATATGATGATGGGACCATTTATGGGGTGGGACTGGAAACTGATGAATGGAATTCTGGGAAGGAACCGAGGTGCTGTATGGGAGTCATGGCGTCATCAGGAGGGACCAGAGGAAGGGATGGAATGCGGAAGTGGTAGTACGTGGTGTAGAGAATCTGGGCAAAGTTATGGTGGCGTTGTTTCTGTCTTTCTGTGGGAATTAAAAGAAAGAAAGGTTAGTACCCCGCCTTTGTCCCCTGTGTTACGTTGCTTGTTGGGTCTTTACGCGGTTCCCTATGCACGCGTGTGTGACACTACGCAAACCATTAAAATGTATGTCTAGAAAGCCTAGTTAAGGACCGACTTTTCTGAGAAAAGGGAGAGGGTGGCCTCCGTGCGAGGGCGGTCAGCAAGTTGACATTAAACACCCTCTCGCTCGGTCAACGATTTGGTTGCTTCACCAAATAGTTGATGAGAATGTCCAAAATACCCTGGGGTTGGCGCCCGTGTAAAAGCTCAAAAGGGGAAAAACCTGTGGAGACTTGCGGTACCTCCTGATAAGCAAAAAGGACAAGAGGTAAAAGTTGGTCCCAGTTCCTACCGACTGTGTTGACTACCTTGCGGAGCATCTGTTTAAGGGTTTGGTTAAAACGTTCCACTAACCCATCCATCTGAGGATGATAAACAGACGTTTTCAGATGCTTAATACGGAGTAACTTGGCAACTTCCTGGAATGTATCTGAAGTATAGGGCGTACCTTGGTCCGTGAGGACTTCTTTAGATATTCCCACTCGGGAGAAAAGGGCTACCAGTTCCCGTGCAATATTTTTTGTAGTAGCGGAGCGCAACAGAATCACCTCTGGGTATCGAGTGGCGTAGTCTACCACAACTAGAATGTATTTATGGCCACGAGTCAAAGGCTACAGGGGTCCTACAAGATTGACTCCGATCCTTTTGAAGGGGACATCAATAAGGGAAATCGGAACAAGAGGAGCATGGTCCCTCCTAGGTATCTGATGTAACTGACAGTCCGGGCATGACTGACAGAAATGATGGACCTCCTCATTAATTCTGGGCCAATAGAACCGGAGTTTTATTCTCTCCAGCGTTTTCTCAGCCCCAAGGTGGCCACCAAGGATGTGGGCATGAGCCAGTTCACAGACCTTCCGCCGGTAGGTCCGTGGCACTAACAACAACTTCCTTACCTCGTCTTCGTGGTCCGCAGCTCAATACAACAGATCGTTTTCCCGGTGGTATGGGAGTGTCCGACATATTGCCGTCAACAGAAACAATAGCATTCCTGGCAAACTTTAGGGAATCATCATTCCACTGTTCTGTTTTAAATGACACCGGCGTGGACTTAAACTGATTGTCCATTCCGCTCAAGGGGTCTGGCAGAGCCGAGGGGTTGTTGCCTTCCTGACCCTCATCCGGTTGCACTTCCGGGTCAAGGTCCGTTGCAAGAAAGTCTTCCCCCCGACTCTCTACGTCATCATTGGTTGCCGGGTTGCATGGTGTGGGAGCCGTGGGAACAGTGCCTTGTCCATCCATAACTAGACCCAACTTGGCAATAAGAGTGGTGCTTTCTCTACCACAATTGCTTTCAGACCAGTCTTGTCCCAGAATAACTGGAAAGGGCGTTTTGGGTAACACGGCCACCAGGAGCTGTTTCGGTTCATCCTTCCAGGTTATGTAACACTTGGCGGACCTATACAACCTGGTCTCTCCATGCACACAGGTTACGCTCACATGCATGGCACGCCCACTGTCGTGGTAGTACAAAACGGTGAGCAACAATAGTAATGTTACTCCCGGAATCAAATAGTGCCACAACCACATGCCCATTAATTAAGACAGCCAGGGGATTAGACAGAGCACAATACCTCTCTCCTTTGACCCAGGTGCAGTCCATCAATTCCACATTCTGGGGGCAGGCGGGTAAGGTGTGTCCAACAGCGTGGCGGAGCCGGGGCTCTTTCTCTTGGCTCACCTGGAGTTTCCGCAGTGCAACGGAAGGGCTTGGGAGTAGCGACATGTCCTTGTCGGGACCTGTGAGCGGACTTCTCCGACCCCCCAACTCGCTCTAGTATCTCCAGAAGGCTTTTCATGTCCTTAAAGGGATGACGCCGGACCTGCTGGGTGAGATATTCTGGCATTGAGTTAACGAACCCCTCACAGGCCACTTGTTCTACCACCTGGCGAGCCTGGTTGATATCTGGCCTCAGCCAGCACTCCATTTTGCCCCAAAATTCAAAAGCCTGAGCCCAGGCAGGGCAATCGGGGTCGAACTTCCATAGCCTCCACTAGCTCGCCTGCTGGTCCGAAGTGACGCCGTAGTGGCTCAAGATCTCGGCCCTCAGGAGGTCGTGATAGGCCTTCTGTGCAATACCCTTCAAGTACGGCGCCAGTATGGATGCCCACTCCGCCCGAGGCCACTGATTCCAAGAGGCTGTCATCTTGAAGGTCAACAAATATGATTCTATATCGTCCGCATCTGAAATTGGAGGAGGTGGAGGCCACATGGGCTCCGATTGAGCAGCTTCAGTTGCTGCAAGCCGTGTCTGGGTCTCCACGAGCTCCCACTTCATGGCTGCCTGCTCCAGCTGCAGCACTTGGAGTTGACCCGCCAGACTTGTCAAGACAGTGTTGAGGTCCTGTCCTTCTGACATTATTCGGACAAACTATCCTGCCGACTATGCCACTGCAATAAAGACACAAAAGTCGTATAAAGGTTTGGGGTTTCCGTATACTGTGCAGTTTCTGCAACAAAACAAAAAATGCGATCAGTGATACGTGTTCCTTTCATTACAACAGACAGAGATGCAATGATGATGGGACCATTTATGGGGTGGGACCGGAAACTGATGAATGGAATGCTGGGAAGGAACCGAGGTGCTGTATGGGAGCCATGACATCATCAGGAGGGGACCAGATGAAGGGATGGAATGCAGAAGTGGTAACACATGGTGTAGGGAATCTGGGCAAAGTTATGGCAGCGTTGTTTCTGTCTTTCTGTGGGAATAAAAGAAAGGTTAGTACCCTGCCTTTGTCCCCTGGTATGTTATGTTGCTTGTTAATACCATTAAAATGTATTTCTAGAAAGCCACTACAAACCAAGAAAGATTTTATGGATGAAAAGGGGTTTAGAAACTGGTTAGATAAATTACTGGAAAAAAATAATAAAAAGGCCATATAGAAGGGTGTCTTTTTAATATAAACGTAAACAGATGGGCAGAATGGGTTTAGGCAGGAAATACAGGTAAAATTCCGTTACAACGAATATCTTTACAATGAAATTTTCATTACAACGAAGTATTTTTATGGTCCTGACAGTTTACCCATATGACACGAGTCTATAGACATTTCGTTACTACAAAGTGCATTCAGCAGATACTTTCATTACAATGAAGTGCCCAAAAGACCTTGAAATGCCTGAATGAATCATCCACAGAGCAGTTAGTTCTGTGGTCGCAGCTCAGTTGTGCACAATGATTCCCAAACAGAAACATTTAAAAAAAAATGTCTTTCTTCGGACTTTCCTCATACCGTTTTTTTTCTGTTTTTGTTTTCTGTGGTTTTCATGATACCTTTTGCTTATTGCTTGTCAACATTTGGAAGACATCCATTGGAATTTAACTCATTGTCACTCTCCTATAGAAACGGCAGACACGAATAAACGATAACAGTTCATATTAGAAAAAAAAACTTTACATTTTTGCTGCTCTCATTGCGGCAAAAAGAAAAAAGACATTGCCAGTGAATTCAGAATTTCGCCATCGACACTGTCAACTTTCTTGAAAGACCGAGCAAAAATGTATGTGAACAGCTGCATTTGAAGACGCAGAAAAAGCAGTTTTTTATGTGGTTTAGTGATGCTCATTCAAGAAACATTCCTATTAATGCGGCACTCATTCAAGAAAATGTGAGGTTTCTAAACTCTTTTGGGACCTCCCCCAAATGGGACAACATGCCGAAGAGCATCCTGATGTGCGATCACCACATCTGTGGAAGACTGTTTATCCGTTGCTGGGGCAACAGCAGGCTCACAGCTCTGCTGCGGCTCGGCACTGAAGCAAACAGAAAAGATCTCGATGGGTGATGCAAGGAACAATGTAAATGCAGGGAACAGGATTACTTGGCCACTAACCTGGTTACAACCCTGTCTGACTGTTGTGTCTGTGTATAGGAGAATGGCAGATCCCACTACAATAAATAACCATACTGTTCCTGTTTCAAGCTGAAGAAAGTTGGTTTTGCTAAACTACTGAGACTCAGCCTCATGTTTTGGGGTGCAAGACAGGGACTTAAAGCGCAACCCCAATCTTTTAGGATTCGCTTCTGTGGTGCTTCTATGCAGCGTTGTGAGCCTGCTGTTGCCCTGCCCCGGAAACGGACAAACAATCTTCCACAGATGCGGCAATCGCATTTCCGGACGCACTTCAGCGTGATGTTCCCAAAAGAGTTCAGAAACCTCACAATATGAAGAAGAAGAAAAGGATGATTCGGCTTCTGATTGATAGCTGTGCTGCCCACAACACGTTTCCGCATTTAGATAATGTTCACGTTGAATTCCTCCCACCCAATTGCACAGCAGTGCTTCAGCCATTGGGTTTGGGCATCATTCACACCCTGAAATTGTATTATCGCAAGGAAATGCTGAGAAAAATTCTCATCAGCATAACTTGTAGACAGGAGAAGATTAAAATTAACACAAAAGAAGCTATTGAAATGATTGCAAATGCCTGGACGCAAGTTAAAGAAAGCACTATAGCAACAAATACAGAATCTCATTACAGCAAAATTTTCATTACAACGAAACATTTTTTAGGTCCCTGGTCAGTTTGTTGTAACAGAATTGTACCTGTATCATATTTTACGAATTTATTTCAGATCAATAGAGAAGCAACAAAACCAGATAGCAACAGAGCAAAGAATACAGTCTATATTAACTAGTAAAAATATTTTTTGTATAGAAACAAAGTCAGAGGTCCTGCATAATTGGATTAACCACAAAAACCACAAGGTTATGCTATTTGTTACTGCTAAAAATGTCCTACAATGGTCAGTGCTAAAACTACTGATGTTTATAATCTGCATAAATTGTTTAAATAAAAAGTATTAAGTAAAATGTCAAGGTAGCAAATTAAGTTGAGTTCCGATTTGGAATATTGTGTGCATTTGATGCTATTTCCAAAGCTTCTGATTAGTTGGATTTTTTGAATAAATGTAGTATTAGTAGTG
The DNA here is from genome assembly GCF_900747795.2 of Erpetoichthys calabaricus. Lineage (NCBI taxonomy): Eukaryota > Metazoa > Chordata > Cladistia > Polypteriformes > Polypteridae > Erpetoichthys > Erpetoichthys calabaricus. The sequence continues at coordinate 211,952,249 of NC_041394.2, read as the reverse complement.
GTAGTTGTAGTAGTAGTTGTAGTAGTAGTAGTAGTAGTAGTGGTAGTTGTTGTAGTAGTAGTAGTAGTAGTAGTATTGTTACATGTACAGAGTATAGTGAAATGCTTTCGTGTCATGGAAAAACCTTTCCTCAATCTTCAAAGAAGGTAGTCACAGAGTCTAGATGAGAGTACATTTTGTTATTTGCACAGAGTTATGCAAAAATGTTTCAGTCCATGGAGTGAGCAGTCAGTTCTCCTGCTTTTATACTGTTTCTAATTACTATTACCTCATCTAATACATCACGTTATCTGATTCTTAACATGTAGAACTTAATTACTGCCTCCAATTAACTAATACTACCAATGATTTCTGACTCATGTCGATTCTCCCATTATTCTCAATGCCACTTCGTTAAGATGAGTGTTTTGCGGCTTGTCCTATTGAACTTAGCACTGCTTCATAGGAGGGATGTATGGGCTTTCCCATCAGTTTATCGCTGCTTTCTGGAGGGGTGTTCATTACTCATTTACCTCATTCAAACCTTGGAAAATTATGTTGGTAGCTTCTCTATGATGAGTAAGAGACCTCTTGTTCTTTTAGCTTTAAGGTACATTTAGTTAACCCTTGAGTTACATTCAATCCTTATCCTTGTATTTAATAAGTCATTCTGTTATGGCTTCATAACATAGGAAGGGCCATTATTCCTTATTGGCAGTGTTTCATTTAAGAGTAATCCAGATCAGGAAGGAGTAAAGGATAGACTTATTATGTGTCATAAAACTGGAGCTGTGAAGTTTCTTTTGCATGCTGATTAGTGATCAGGGATACAGAATGATGAGAATATTACTGCTTCACAAATAACTGAAGTTTTGTGCAGGGGGTGGCCATTTTAACTATAAACTGTAGTTAATAAACATCGGCTCATGTATCCATTGCATGCTAAACTCATAAAGTATTCTGCCAAATAACACCTTTTATATTTTTTTTAATCAAGTTTGCACATAAGGTAAGATATTTTTGTGTATGTGAAATCCATAGACTAAGGCTGACATTCTCCTGAGACTGAATTCTTTTCAAATTTCATGCCTTGCAAGTTAGTGCACTGGGTATATATTAGTACTTTCTAATGCTAACGCAGGAGCTTGCACGCATCTGATTGTGTGTGTGTGTGTGTATTTCAACCAGTATGCATATCTCAACCAATGTATATTGTATATCTGAATGGATGTATTCAAAGTATATATAAAACCAATGTATGTATATCAGAACGGATCTATACAAACCAGTTTATATATATCTCAACCAATGTATCTCAAATATTGTATATATCTGAACTGATATACATATCTGAAAGGATGTATTAAAACCAATGTACTGTATATATTTAAACCAATGTATCTGAACTGATATATATATATATATATATATATATATATATATATATATATATATATATATATATATATATATATATATATATATATATATATCTGAACCAATTTATATATTTATGAGCCAGACTTTTTTTTCCTGAATGGCCCCTCATAATATATATATACTTGTAATAAATTTGATAAGATTATATCCATCCATCCATCCATTTTCCAACCCGCTGAATCTGAACACAGGTTCACGGGGGTCTGCTGGAGCCAATCCCAGCCAACACAGGGCACAAGGCAGGAACCAATCCCGGGCAGGGTGCCAACCCACCGCAGGACACACACAAACACACCCACACACCAAGCACACACTAGGGTCAATTTAGAATCGCCAATCCACCTAACCTGCATGTCTTTGGACTGTGGGAGGAAACCGGAGCGCCCGGAGGAAACCCACGCAGACACAGGGAGAACATGCAAACTCCACGCAGGGAGGACCTGGGAAGCGAACACGGGTCTCCTAACTGCGAGGCAGCAGCGCTACCACTGCGCCCCCGTGCCACCCGATAAGATTATATATTAAATAAAAATTCCATATTTGATTGTCTGACCAATGGTTGATTAGGTTTCTGCAATTTTTACTATTTGTATTCTGAAATCTCATCACAGTCACCATTTTGATACATTGCAGAATAATAAAACTAAGAAAAAAAAGAATGGCTTGCTTTAAAATGAAAGAAAAAAGATTAAGAACATTTTTTTAAGAAAGAAGCATATGTTGTTTTGATGCAAAAAAAAAAGCTTTTTTGTGTAAGGATAAGAATCATGGATAAAAAAGGAAAGTATGCTTGTTTTGTTGTAAACTTTTCTGTCCTGTACACATGTTTTGTTGTTGTGCACCATTTGCTGTCTGTTTTGTTTTCTGGGTTGATTAACTTAAGTGGTGTAGGTCCAGGTCTCCTTAACTTTTTGTGAGCCCCTTAACTGCAAATGTATGAACTCATTTGTGCTAACCGAGGTGTTTTGTGGTGGCTCATTGTTTTACTTGTTTCTGTTGTCAGGAAGTCACACTCTTGTGTTGTGTGCCTGTTCTGTCATCCTGTTGTGAACATCAGGCAAAGAACAGTGTTCAAAGTTGTTGCTTTGTGGCCAAAAAATATGATGGGTTATTTGAGGTGGCAAAAGGAGTTTGCAAATATGTAATCATTTAATATGCTAATGTGTGGAATTAGTAAGAAACAAGCAAAACTGATCATCAAAGCCCAAAACACTAAACAAATGTCAAAGTCAATTAAACAAGGATATGGTCCTCACACTTATTTTATCCCTATCTATCAACAGTGTTTTTGTTGATTTTTTTTAGAATTTATCTAATTCTCAGAAAACCCAAAAGGCCTATTTCAAATAGAGTGTGTGATGACATCCAATCAAACAGCTAGTAATGGACACCATTACTATAAACAACATTGCCGTGTCCAAATGGCAGTGATTATAATGTAAACATATCTAAGAAGCACCATCATAATCATTGTTTAAATTAATTTTGCAAATGTGTAATTTATTTTTATTAATGTTCTGTTAAACTACATTTTTCTTGTCTTCTAGCAATGGTCGATTTTTCTCCTGCAAGGCAACATATTTTTTAAGATTGTTATGGCCATGGTTAATCATAATACACTGGAGTCATATGATCTTTGAAATCATGGCACTACTATTATATAAGATAACACTTATACAAGCTTTAAGTTAAATGCTAAACTCTTTGGAGACTTACAAATTATTTAATTAGGAAAAGGAAAATTTACTTACAGTTAGTACCTGTGTTGCAGTTTATGACTGCAGCTTCTGTGTTATGTTTTGGTTTTGTTTGCTGGTATTTTGACTTCACAGAACCTACAGCTCCTTTTTGACTACCCTTCCATATATGTCTTTATTTGTGCTATCATCTCTGGGTCTAAAACCATTTTTTCCTTTCTTGGACTAACCAAATGAGTCCTTGGTTTTAATAACAATAAAATAAACATTTTTTAGAAATCCTCCAAAAGTTCTTTAGGTGGTCAAAATGAAGATTCCTGACACACTGTTCCTCAAAGGTGTTTTTGCTTTTTTTTTAATCACTTTTTCTGTGGGTCAAGAACAGTTTAACCTTTTTGTCCAGCAGATCAAACATCATGCCACTGTATGTGATGAACTCCGCTCCTGTTTATACAACTCAATACATTGTAAGTTATCTTTGTATAGCACTCTTTCTTGTGTGCAGGTGCAGAGTGCTACAAACCAAAAAGGTACTCAGGTAAAATGCAAATATAGTTTACACTAATTGCTAAATACAGAAATAGTACATATAAAGATACAGACTTTTTTCAAACACACAGAATGCAAAGTAGATACCAATTAACAGAAACAGAAACCAACAATTGCTGTCGATTTATTAATTGTGAAACATGGACAGTTGGCCATGCAAATTGTAAAAAAGATAAGTCACAGACAAAGTCTGACAGTTAGCCCCCTGGAGACCTCAGTTAAATGGCCATCTCTGTCTCTCTGATCCCTGGCTGACAGCTGGGGAGGTAGTTGGTCACACAACCACTACACTGCTTGGGTGTCACAGGATATCTGACTTGCTTCATGATGCTTTTCCATGCTTTACAGTCCATGGTGATTGTCCTGGCTTAGTTCAGGTTGAGTCACTGGATCTTCAGATCTTTCTCTAATTGTTTGGTTCTTATTTTCTTGGGCACAGTCCGTTGTATCCTCCACTGGGTAGGTAACTGTCTCGAGAGGAGTCTGTGTGGTAGCCTGTTTGTGTCTATTCAGCACACATGGCCGAACCTCCTCAGGCTTAACTGCTGGATTTGTTTCTTGATGGTTGGTTGCTGTTGACATCTTCCCCAATGGTTTCATTGGTGATGCGATCACGAAGTGAGACTCTCAGGATCTGTTGCAGACATTGCATTTGGAATACCTCGAGTTTGTTCAGATCCAGTTTGAGCAAATTCCATGTTTCTGATCCATAAAGGAGGATAGGAAAAATCAGTGTCAGGAAGAGGCGAAGTTTGGTCTTCATGGAGATTTTGGTTCTCTTCCACGCGCACCATTTCAGGGAGGTGAACACCGCAGCCGCTGGTCTGATTCTGCTGTGGATGTTTGCTGTGGATCAGAGACCCTATGTATCTGAAGTCCTGCACCTGCTCAATCTGGACATCCTCAAGGTGGACATTGGCCTGTAATCTGTCCACTGACAACACCTTGGTCTTGTCCGTATTGATTTGATTTTCAAGCCGTACAACTGGGCAATGTGGGCGATATTGTAGAGGATGTTTGTGACCTTGGTATTGTTGCCTGTGAAAAAGGCACTGTTGTAAGAAAACATGAGGCCAGTCACAAAGTGGTCCTCGTCATACTGTACTCCACATCTGTCCTGGAATGCTTTTCTCATGATTGCGTCGATTATGATGTTGAAAAGCAGTGTACAGGCTACGTCTCCTTGGTGGACTCCAGTATGAATTGTAAACTTCTAATATAGTTCATTTCAGATACGTACCTTGCTGACAGAAACATTGTAAGTTATTTGGAGGAATGTTATTACTTTCAGGGACACGTGTTCAGTCTCCAATGATCACCACAGGGCAGGCCAGTGAACAGAGTCAAAAGATGACTTGAAGCTGATGAATAAGATAATGGTTCACTGCCCACACCTGATTTGATAACAGCATCCTCCAGTTCTTCTAGGCTGGTCTCCTCCCGATGTTTCTGAGGCTGATGCCTTGCTTTCTTATTTCCATGTGAGTAGTACTTGTTCCGTGCACCAGATCATTTGGAAGAGTGATTGAAGTAGTCGGATCAAGCTCTCTCCCCCACCCTTGATCTCTTTCACAGTGACCTAGTCCATTCCTGGTGATTTGCTGTTCTTCAGTGATCATGTGGCTGCTTTCACTTCCTCATAAGCTCGGCATCAACCAAAGGGACCTCGAAGGGAATTAATGGGGTGGGGGTGGGGGGGGGGTGGGGGGGGTGGAGGTCGTGATTGTACAACTCTTCAAAGAATTCTCTCCACCACTGGAGATGTTTGGCAAGTAATTGTACCAAAGTCCCATTCACTTTTTTGATATTGTCATTGGTCAATTTGGTCATCCCACTAAATTGCCTGAGGGTGTGGTAGAGGATGTGGTACTCATGCCTGGGTGCTACTTCTTCAAGATCATCTGCCACCTGATTCCAGTACGCCTCTCTCCGCTTTCATCTTCAGTTGGACTTCTCAATTGAGCTGCCAGTAATGTTCATAGTTGACTAATTTTGCCTGCTTTCTTTTGTTCACCAGGTCCAGGCACTTGTCTGATATCAATGGCTGCGACTGACGATAGACGAGTAGGCACAGGGGTTGGGCACTTTCCAGGATAGCGTTTGAAATACACTTTTCTTCTTCATCTACATCCTCCGACACAGTAAATGATACAAAACGACTGGATAAGGCAATCCAGAATTCCTGATTGTGGTCAGTATCTGTCAGCTGCTTCCAATCCAACATGGCTGGTAGGAGTGGCGTCCATTTCGTGGATAATTCTCACATAATGATTTCCTTGTGCCTGTTTTGCTTGGTTTCCTAGTTCCGGTTACCTTGACAGGGTGACCACCCTCCTCTTTTTACAGCAGGGCTTGGGACCATTCATGGCAGAGTTAATAGGCTGCCTACCCCTTCCTGGCCATTCTGTAGTGGAGTCTGTTCTAGGCTGTCCAATCTAATGAGAGAATTTTTCCCAATGATTTCATCAACTCAGCTGCTCCACCACCCTGCTTGTGCAGCCTGCTGAACATGTTTGTCTGTGTTGCTAACCAGTCCCTTCTTGTTGTCAGTTACTCTGTATGTCTCCTGTATGACTGTGATTGAAAGCTGTTTGTTCATGAAAACCTGCAGTTCGATTCATGCAACTCCACATTAAACAATGAAATTTTTCTTCGTTTTGACCTAACCCTTCTTATTGATTGATATTCTGTTTAATAATTAATTACTTTATGAGTGCCTGACCTGAGTTACAAACCATGCTTTCTTTTGCTGAGTTACAAACCATGCTTTCTTTTGCTGATGACAATTACATTTTACATTTTAGGTGCTTGACTCCTGCTACTCAAGAAACTGAACCAAATGATCCAGGGGACATAAAGTGAAGTTTTTTGGTTCTCCTTTTTTCTCCCCATATGGATTATGATATATTGATTATATGATACTGTTCTGTCAGTATAATTTCTAAAAAATACATAGGACCAGAATTCCGACTTGGCTAAATATGTACCATTCTTATAGCACAGACAGAAAGAGAAGGGAAGAAATGATCAGGCGAAATAAAGCAAAGAGACTAGGAGATCAATCAGAGACAAGCGCCTAAGCCAATTTTGTAAACTAAAAGACAAAATCTAGGGACACGCAAGAGTGTAAACCAAAGAGACTTTTAAACCTATAGAAATTTGTTCAAGTTTGATTTTTAAAAGTCCGTAGTTACATATCCTGAAGAGGGGGTTTAAATATCATCCAAAATGGTGATTGTCATGGTGGTGTGACCACAGTTGTGTGCACAACCACTCACCCTAGCAACCTGATCACAAAATGACAGCATCCATTGCAAATCAAGATGGCATTGCAGTGAAAATAATAAACATCTAATTGCAATTATTAAAATACTTAATGGACCCATGCAATGATAGTAAAATAACAAACAGAAAATCCCAAATTCAAGGAAAACAATTACCCAACCACAGGAAAAATTCTTAAAATGTATGCTCACATAAGAATATGTAGCAAACGTACATACTAAATGTATTATTAAATGTAGGTTAAATGTAGGAAACAATAAACAATGTGCTTTTGAAGAAAAATCTTTAAAAAAAAATCTGTAATTGTAATTCTTTTTTCATTTAATTGAACACCCTGTCCTCTTTCCATTTCCAGTTTCCAGTTCTGGTAAATGCTTAAACATTGGTATCCCCATTTTTATTTTTTACTTTTGAACTTGAGATTGTAAGACTTTCTAAAATGTTCCATCACAGTCTCTGCCACTGGGAAAGAAGTACACCAATAAATACAGTGGGCAACTAGGAAAACAAATGTTTCCTTTTTTCATACATCTCTTTGGTTTGTAACATTTTAGCAATAACATATTATCTTTCATGCTCTAACATGGTAAATAACTTACACCTGTATGTCATGATTATCTCTTGGAAGGTTGTCTTTATGTTTTGTTTCAGGATTAAGGAACAGCTCAAATCACCCAAGTAACACTACTCTGTGCCTACAATTCACCTTGTTTCCTGGATATTTCACCCATGGAACAGACTCTAGGATGGATTCTACGAAAGCTCTTTGATTGTTAGTCTAACGGTATTTATCTTTAATTGCTAGAAGGTGCCAGAAGCTATAAAACAATGATAAAGAACTAAAGGGAAGGGATATAATACATGACAAAATAAAAGAGGAAGAACTGTAAAAAAAAAGCATGAAAATGAATTTAAACATTCCAAGATCTTTACATTTGGGATTTTCTTTCTTGTAGGGCTATGACCTCCACTCTCATCCATCTATTGATCTATTAGCCTCATGATACTTCATGTGAGGAAAATGTGTGTATACACATATATAGTAGATTCAGAAAGTATTCAGATGCATTCACACTGTAAAATTAATTTGTAAGTGGTTACATTTACCAACTTTGCTCATCAATCTACACTCAATAACCTATGATGACAAAAAATGAAAACATTTTCTGAAAGGTTTGAAAATGTATTAAAAACTAAAAATTGAAATTTCTCCTTTATGTAAGTATGTAGAATGTTTGTTCTTGCACTCGTAATTGTGGTCAGGTGCATCCTGTTTACTTTAATTATTGAGATATGCCTACATCCTTAATTGAACGATTGGACATCATTCAGAAATACATATCTGTTTATATAAGATCCCACAATTCACAATGTATGTCAGGAAGTACAAGAAACTCCCCATAGACCTCCATGATGAAATTATGGTGAGGCATGGATCAATGCAAGACTATAAAACCATTTCTAAAGCTTTGAGCATTTCCAGGAAGATGGAGGCCTCAATAATTGTGAAATGAAAGAAATTGGGAGCCACCAGGACTCTTTCTAGAGTTGGCCATCTGAGTAAAACTGAGTAACCAGTCAGAAAGGGCCTTGGTCAGGCCTTTAGAAGTCCTTTGCTAAGATGGGGGAACCTGTTGGAAGTATAACCATCTTAGCAACACACCAAAGCTTTGAGGACTAGCGGGCAGAATAGCTAGATAAAACCACTCTTGAGTAAAACTTTACCAAATGCCATTTAATGGGCTATTAGAAAATGAAGAAAAAGATTATCTGATCTGATAATACAAAAATGTAACTCTTTGGGGAGAATTTCAAGCACTACATCTGTAGGAGAGCAGGCGCTGATCATTACCTGCTTAATACCACCCCTAAGGTGAAGCAGGGTGGTGGCATTATCATGATATGGGGGTGCTTCACTGCAGTGGGTGGGGTCAGGGAGACTGGTTAGAATTGATGGGAGGATGAATACAACCAAATATAGAGAGGTCCTTGAAGAAAACCTGCTCCAGATTGCATGTGGCCACAAACTGGGCCAATGATTCTCCTTTCAACATGACAGTAACCTGAAGCCTTCATCCATGTCAATGCTGGAGTGGTTTTGGGACATGTCTCTGACTGTTATTAGTGGCCCAGCGGAACCCCAGACTTGAACCCCAGAGAAAATCTGTGCAGAGACCTGATGGTGGCAGTTTATAGACGCTTCATATCTAATCAAACAGAGCTTGAGAGTTTCACCCAACAAGACTTGAACCTGTAAATAGTAACAAAGAGGCTTCTACAAAGTAATAAATTAAACGTGAATATTTATATGAATAACATATTTTAGTTTTTGATTTTTGATACATTTGCAAACCTTTTTGAAAACATGTCTTCTCTTTGTCATTATGGGTTATTAATTGTAGATTGATGGGTAAAAATGGAAAATGTATCCATTTAAAATTAAATCTACAGCACAGTACAATGTGTAGAAAGTGAAGGGTTCTGAATTCTTCCTAAATCCACTGTACTCTGTGACTATAACAGTAAATATTAACGTGCATCATATCATCTTAAAACTGCCCACAGGAACACAACCTACCTAACTGAGCATAAACATGTAAACTGGTAATATTGTCCTATTGGTCAACTGAATGTAATATTATACATAATTAAGTAGCTATCCTGGAATCTAATATTTAAATAATTAAGTATAAACCATTTCTTGACAGTTTCACAGTGAAAAACTAAGTTAGACATAGCACAGTTATTCCCTTGTCTGTACCAAGATAAACTATTCACTTTTTAGAAAGTGCTCCTTTTTAACAAATACAGTAGAATTTTATTTAGGATTACATAAACCAGAAAATGATTGAGGTCATAAAATCCTCTTTTTTTCTTTTCTTTGCAGTTTTTGTTCTATCCCTAGGTACACAGTCTACTGGAGTTTTCTTGATGCTGTGAATGAGTAATCAGAAATGCTGGGGTGTTTTGGCTTAAACCTTTAAGAAGAAATGCAAGCTTCTAAGAAGGTTGTGTTACCTACTGTGTAAATTATGAATTAGCGTCAGCCTTCTCCACATTTCATGTTAAACAACAAAATGTACAAGACATACTTCAAGGAAATATTGGTGTCAAGAAAGAAAATTAAAAACCTTTTTTGACAAGATCAAAAAAAATAATTTATAGTAATGGTGTATTTTTGTGTGAAAAAAGTTTGTCTTTTTTTTTATCCCAGGCGTAGACTGAAAAGCATTTTTTAAATATCTGAGGTAGGGTATGAGAAAAGTAAAGAAATGTTTTAAGGCTTTGTGTAAAAACATGGATATTTACTGATATGTTCTGATTTCAATACTGCTGTGTATACTCAGCAGTACATTTTCATTTCTATACACAATGATAATATAACAAAAGATTCAAAAATCAAAGAAAAGATTAATTGTGCCATGCTCTGTTTTCCCTATTTACATTTTTGCCGGACTATGGCCCATTGTAATGCCTGGTTCATGGTGTATGTGTGCCATTGGCTCAATTTGAGTCTTTTGTTGTGCAGCTCCTCCAGCGGTATTATTCCATTAAAATTTCAAATTACTACATCTTTGAACTTTTGCTCTCTAGAACCATTGACAATCTTGTCCTCCTGACTTCAGTTCCATTGATTATGCTCACAAGTGTCTCTGAAATCGATCTATGACTGCCCTCTCATTTAGCACCTCACTAAAAATATTAGTAGTAATCCAACATAAAAAGCTCTGTGATAAAAAACAAATTCACATATATCATTTTCCACAACAATAAATAAGTCAAAGTCATTAAAACTGGATCTCTCCTAGATAGAAATTGCGGCTAGGGCTGTACATTCAGGAAACACGTGGAATAATTTATAATGAATGATTGCCTCTAGTAAAGAATTAAAAACTTGTTGATCAGTCAGCAAGCCAAAATACATAAAGGAATGAAACTGCTATTTACCATAGCTGAAATAATTCAGATTTCAGTAAAGGATTAATTAAAAATTCTCAAAAAATAAATAACCATTTAGGAAATATTTACAAAATAATTTTCCCTTGTTTTTAAATTACAGCCTTCTTTTCTTTCTGCTTTTAACACAGTGATTGCTTGTAAAATGTTTTTCTTGATAGGCCAAGCTTCATCATAGAGAATGTCTATCATGATGCGCTCTTTTTGCCTTTCAGAAAGAAGTGCTATAAGCTTTCAGAAATTGAACAGTGTAAATGGTGAGGTTGGCAAGCTGAAAATTGAGTAATGGTGAAAATATTATAAAATTTCAAGCTATTAGTAAAACAATGAAACAAGTAGTGGATTGAAAACTGGGCACTTGTGTTGCATAGTCTCCTTTTATTATCTGACTCTGCACCAGCGATTACAAATTATAAGGAACCGGTCATTACTTCTCCTGTGGTAAATATTCCTGTTCAATATTTGTTTCATTTGTGGGTTTATAATGCAAAAACACAGCTTGACATATGTACAAAAATTAAAGCCCCCGCCTTTAGCTCATTATGGGCTCATTCATAGGGTACACCTTGATATAATACAAAGAGGCAATGGTCTCCATGTCTGCTTGGCTTTTGAGTACAGGCCAGTTATTGAAGTACAGTATAAAAGGACATGTGTCAGCACTAAGCATTTGCTTTGATTTGAGCTTTGTAAGTTAATTATGGAGTTAATTATTATACAGTTAATTATGGAGACTCTGATTAACTCTTTTTATTTTATCAGTTTTCAGATAGCCTGACATTTACTTAGAAGCCACAATGAATTCAGTAATCAACTCAAATGGCAGATTCCTACCAGTCATGCACCTAGAAGATGTTTGGATGAAATAAGTTTAGAGGTGTAAAATACATAACAAATGCTGTTAGTCTTGTTAATAAAGCATAAATACCATACTTTATAATTAACTTAGCTATTAATAAAAACAGTTATTCAGGTTTGCTGTTATAAGATAAAGCATAATATACATCACACAAAATTTAAAAGTAAAATATTGTACTGTATTTTCAGCAAAAGCTTTACAGCAAATGAAATTTACTATTAACATAATATGGAGTTACAAAGTTACATGAAACTGTACTGTTGTTTTGTCATCAGGGAAAATATGAATAATCTTACTATTTCTGTGGAAATTACAAGATTATAATATGCAAAGTATAAAAGAATATGTGTTTTGACTGATGCACTTTTTTTAAAGATATGTTCTGCGAGTTAAACAAAGGTTACTTTCAAAGAAAATGGAGGGTGTAGTCTGGATAGGCAGCTTTCATATACCAAAGGCTGAGACTGCTACTGAACCAGAAAGGGACAAATGGACTTGGTAGTCAAGGGTAAATAAGACAACAGCCAAAATCAGAAAGCTAAAACCTGAAAAAGAAGTCTATTTTTCTCAACTACGTGTGTTTCCTGTATTAGAAACAATAAACAGACAATTATGGAGCAGACAACTTGCCCTTTCATAAGGTGGATGTCCAAACCACATGACCACTCCCTTGTGATGTCACACTTATTACGTAGGACAAGCCCAGTAGCCATATGTGGCAGCCTAATAATGAGTTCTAGTGCTGCTTGATGACATACTCAAAAGATCAACTTAATATGGCAAAAATAAAAATTAAAAATTAAATAATAAAGCACAGGCAAAAATGTTGTAGTTTAAAAACAGCGACAATATACTTTATGACATGTCATACATGATTTAATGTAAAGAATGCTTTATTTTAAAACTCATACCTATTTTCCTTCAACCTAGTGCATATATCATGACAAAGTAGGCACACCATTTCAGGAGGCATAAGAACATGCTACCAGGTCACCTCAAATATTAGCAATGACAGGTAGTTATAAAAGAAAACACAAAATATGTGATGCCCCTTAATCAATAGCCAAGGGCAAAAGCTAAAGTTGAAGACTTCATGGTTGAGGTGGCATGGGCTGATTTTGCTTGCCTGGCTCTGTGTGACCACTACTGAGTATTTGCCTGGACCAATTAGCTCCTAACTACCACAAAATACGCATCAAAGTGTTGTTAAAAAAGAATAGTGCAAAGCACAAAACAAAGTTTAACATAATTAAATAACTATGTTTAAAATACATATCACAGCATCTGGCTTTTCTAATAAAAATCAGAAGAACCAGTAATTTTTTCAAGTTTCAAGATCTCATTTTAAATTGAAAATGTCTCAGTGACATGATGCCAGAAATATGAAATAATCCTCCTGTGTTTTTTTAACTTGTTTTCAAGTGGAAAAGCGTTACTAAGTAATACTATGCAACTTGTTGAGAACAAAATGATGTAAATGGAAAGCAAAATCACCAACCCATTGAGGGCTGGAATCAACATCACACTGAAAATGAAAGTCAAAAATTGAAATCACAGGCTTATGCGACTCAGTAGAGTGTATGGCTCCCACATAACTTCCTGTATAGTCTGTGGCACTACTTGGCAGCAACATCCTTCAACATGCCTTCAACATCCAGGAACTCCCTATGTCTCGCCACATGAGACAATGCATTGTCCTACACCAGGAGGAACCCAGGGAAAACTGCACTAGCGTAAGGTCTGACAATGGCTCTGAGAATTTCGTCAAGGTACCTAATGGCAGTCAGGGCCATTGCCTAGCACATAGAGGTCTGTGCAACCCTCCAAGGATGTGCCTTCCAAAAACCATCACAGGCCCATCGCCAAACCGGTCATGCTGGATGATGTTGCAGGCTGCATAATGTTCACCATGGTGTCTAAAGACTTCTTCATGTCTCTTACATGTGCTCAGTGTGAACCTGCTCTCATATTTGAAGAGAATGGGGCACCAGTAGTGAAGCTGCCAACTGTGGTATTCTTTGGCAAATGCCAAATGAGCTGCATTGTAATAGGCTTTGAGTACAGGTCCCACTAGAGGACGTTAGTCAGAAACATCCACGCCAGTAGCTTGTCAATTTCTAGGACTCTGGCTGTGCTCCTCCTGTTCCTCCTTGCCCAATGGAGCAATTACTGGTCCTGCTGCTGGGTTAATGCCCTTCTACCCTTACCTGGGCCTTAACTGACAACCCCTAACTCTCTATCTCTTTCTTTCCTAGGGCACGAAGGAGAAGTAGAAGTGAGCAATGGCTGACGGTAAGATGCAGCGCGTTCAAGAACCAGATTCAGTAGCTCCTCTCCAGATGGAGGCACCTGAGGGAACTGAAGGTTCGCCTGCTGAAAGAGTCCTCACCGACATCTGAAATCATCACAGCTCATTGCAATTCAGCAACCTCGACTCCACTCTATGTGGCTCACTTTCAGGGCCAAGTGAGTTTTACTCCCGCGTCCCTTCGAAGCGATGACAACAATGACGAGGGGATCGATCTGTTTCAGCTATGCAGGCGGGGGTTTAAGGTTAGATCACCTCCATCGGCCCAAGCAAGCAAATTACTCCCCTACCGTGCCAGTAATCCTGGGTGATTTATTTGTTATTGGAGATTCTATCATAGGAAACCTAAACATTTCTTGCCCTAAACAGAAATCTTTTGTTTCTTGTTCTCCCACTTCTCGTGTACAAGATGTTACAAGGAGAGCACCGACAGTCTTCGAGAGGCACAAGAAGAGGGCAGTGGGGACCATCGTAACACATGCCGGGGTAAATGAAGTGAGATACTAACAGTCTGAGATTCTTAAGGCAGATTTTACAGCACTTATTAATGCCACGAAGGTGAGGACTCTGGCTGTGAGAATCTTCATTTTAGGTCCCTTACCTCTGGACAGAAGATCAGATGAGTACTACAGTCATCTGCTGACATTAAATAACTGGATGAAAGGCTTCTGTGAGGGACAAAACATCGGGTTCGTTGACAATTGGGATCTGTTCTTGGAGAGGCCATGTTTCTTCAGGGGGGATTGTCTGCATCATAATAGATTCAGTGCCCGGGTCCTCTCTAAAAACATCTGTAAGGTAATTTGTCTCTCTTGACTATGTACTTTTAATCCCAACTCTTTTGATAATGCCTTGCTAGGACATGATAACTCTGTAGCGAACTCTTCCTCAAATGTGCACTGCATCAATACTTTAATAACCAACCTCAGTTCATGTAAAATATCCAGACAATGCTACATAAATACAAACAATTTAAGTACCATTTCATCTCTAGATATGTACTTTATTAAAGTTATAACAACAGACTATAGATTAAATAAAACATTTGCACAAAGTATCATTAATAGAAATAACTTAATTATCATTTTGAACAGTCATAACACTCCACCAGTTCAGTTGTGCTCTTCCAAGACCTTAAATATGGCCTTATTAAATGTTAGGGCATTAACTAACAAGACCTTTTCCATCAATTATCTTATTAGTGATAGGAAAATCGACTTTCTTACATTGAGTAAAACATAGCTTAGCTCTGATGGTGCAGCTATTTTAATTGAATCTGCACTCCAAATTACAGCTTTACTCATGCGGTTCACCAAGGTAAGAAAGGTGGTGGTTTAGCAAATATTTATTCGAGTTGGTTAAAGTGTACAGATGTTGGCTTTAATACATTCGCGTCTTTTGAATATCTTCCTGTTGTTATTCAAGGAGTTTCTCAGCCTCTAGTCTTGTCCGTGTATAGACCTCCTAAATATAACGTGTCTTTCTTTGAGGAATTCAGACTTAGTGTCAATTATATTAACTAACTATGACAGGTTCCTAATAGTTGGCAACTTTAATTATCATATCAATAATCAGTGTGACCCAAAAGCAAAAGCATTTATGAATCTCCTGCAAACTTTTGATCTGTGCCAGCATGTTAGTCAGCCAACACACACAAAGAGGAGCACACGTTGGATTTACTGTAGTGATTACTAAAGCATTTTAAAATAGAAATACTGATAGATAAAATTAATGAGAAGCGTACTGTTAAAAAATGCTTCTTTGATTGATCTGCAGCTTTAAGTTTACTAACATTTTAAGCAACCAATCCGTTTGTAGTGCTTACTACAATAGTGATAATAATGTAAATAGTAAGGTGGAAAATTTTAATGCTAAAGTGAGAGCTGCTGCTGACATAGTCGCTTCTGAAAAGACAAAAAAATCCTCCAGCACTGTTACACCATGGAAGACTCAAAGAGTGTCTGATTTAAAGAAAACATGCAGGAGAGCTGAGTGTAAATGGAGAAAAACTAAATTGAATGTCCACTATGAAATACTGAAGGCTAAAATAACAGAATACAACAACATAGTCTGTCTTGAGAGGCGGTGCTACTTCTCTAAAATTATAAATAACAATACTAGTAATCCGAGAGTTTTATTCTCTACTATTGATCATTTGCTAAACTCGGGTCACTCCATGGAATGCCTCCAAAAAACTTCCAGTGAAACTTGTGAGGCTTTTGTTATATTTTTTTTCACAAAATTAATATTAAAAATAATATAGTGCATCCCCCCAATACCCATCCTATTAAATCCCGGTATTCCATTTTAAGCTAATTAAATTCTTTCAACAGGATAGATTTACCCTATCTATATAGAATAGTTTCTCAACTGAGGACATTCACTTGTGTTCTTAACCCAATACCAACAAGTTTTTTCAAAGAAGTATCCGGCGTGCTAATTGATAGTGTGCTTGACATAGTAAATTTATCATTAGATACTGGGGTCTTCCCAGACTGTGTTAAGACTGCTGTTGTTAAACCTCTTCTCAAGAAAAATAACCTTAACTTCACTGTTTTTGAAAATTTTAGACCTATTTCTAACCTGCCTTTCTTAAGTAAAATCCTAGAAAAGGCAGTCATTAAACAGCTAAATGATTACTTGAATAGACATTTTATTCTTGACAAGTTTCAGTCAAGTTTTAGAACAAATCACAGTACAGAAACTGCATTCATTAAAGTAGTAAATGACTTGTGGGTTTGCAGACAGAGGTCGTTTATCTGTTCTCATCCTCCTAGATCTGAGTGCCGCATTTGATGCCATTGATCACAATATTCTTAGAAATCACCTTAGTCAGTGGGAGGGCCTCTCTGGTAATGTCTTAAATTGGTTTGAGTCTTACTTAACAGGTAGAAAATTATTTCTTAGTTGTTGTAATTATACTTCATAACAAATGATATTCTATATGGTGTTCCACAAGCATCTATCCTGGGTCCACTGCTCTTTACGATCTACATGTTTCCATTAGGTCAGATTATCTCAAGGCATAACGTGAGCTACCAAAGCTATGCTGACGACACATAACTGTATTTATCAATAGCGCCTGATGACCTTTACTGACCCAATGTCTTACTTGTGTTTCTGAATGGATGAGTAGTAATTTTCTCAAACTAAAAAAGGAGAAAACAGACATCTTAGTAATTGACCAAAATGGATATAATGAGGATATCAGAAATAAACTTGATCCAATAGGCTTAAAAGTCAAGACAGAGGTAAAGAATTTAGGGGTAATTATTGACTCAGACCTGAATTTTAAATCACATATTAATAGATTACCAGGATAGCATTTTTTCACTTAAGAAATATAGCAAAAGTTAGATCCCTTATAACTTAGCAAGATGCTGAAAAATTAGTTCACACTTTTGTTTTTAGTTGATTAGATTAAATGTAACGCACTCCTCTCAGAACTACCCAAGAAAGGCATCAATCGATTGCAACTAGTGCAGAATGCAGCTGCCAAAATCTTACCCAGGAAAAGAAAATCCAAGCACATTTCTCCAGTTTTGATGTCACTACACTGGTTACCTTTGCCATTTAGAATTGACTTTAAAATACTGCTTATGGTTTACAAAGCCTTAAATAATCTAGCTCCATCGTATATTTTGGAATGCCTCTCAACTTACACTCTAAATCGTAACCTTAGATCTTCAAATGAGGGTCTACTTATAATTCCAAGACCTAAAGTTAAAAGAAGTGGTGAGGCAGCCTTCTGCTGTTATGCACCTATAATCTGGAATATTTTACCGATAGAAAAATGCCAGGCTAATACGGTGGAGAACTTTAAAAACTTCTAAAAACCCATTATTTTAAAATGGCTTTCTTATAGCTTCATTTTAGTGTAACCCTGATATTCTGTATATGTATTTAATTATTGTTTTTATCATGGATCCAAAATCCATACTAATCCCTACTTTCTCTGCTGTTCTTTTTCCATTTTCTGTGGTGGTGATCTGCACCACCACCACCTGATCAAGACACCATGCAGTCCCTACATTGATGGATTGAAGGCAAGATGTCCACATGACCATCAGCATCTAATTCTTCCACATGAAGCCTGAAAAACATAAGGATCATTTATGTTAGGTAGAATGCCCAGTGGGAGCTGGGTGGTTTCATGGCCTTGGAAACCCTGCAGATTTTTTTTTCCTCCAGCCTTCTGGAGTTTTTTTTGTTGTTTTTTCTGTCCTCCTGGCCATTGGACCTTACTTAATTCTCTGTTACTTAGTATTGCCTTATCTTATTTTTATTTTTTTATAAACTTTTCTTTCTTCATATTGTAAAGCACTTTGAGCTAAATCATTTGTATGAAAACATGTTATATAAATAAATGTTGTTTTTGTTGTTGTTCTACGGCCCTGTCCAGCTCTCCTCGTGTATTGGCCCATCTCCTGGTATCTCTTACTTGCTCTTGACATTGCACTAAAAGACACAGTAAACCCTCTTGCAATGGCACATATGGATGTGCCATCCTGGAGGAGCTGGATTACCTGAGCATCCTGAACCAGCTGCGGGTTTCATGCTACCAGTATTTTTTTTTAAGCACTCAGGTCTTGTTACTTTATTAGTGACTGCAGTGAGGCTGTATTGCATGGCATACCTTTTCTGTTTTGTTTTCAGTGAGACAACAGCTGAAAATCCAATCTCACAGAGATAGGATATTGCAAAAGAAAGCAGAATTCTCATAGACTGTGTCCCTCTACAGTCCCTCTACACAACAAGCCAGAATTCACTCAGTTTCTGAGTTGTAAACCTCACCCTCAGGGTGGAATCAGATGTCATCTCAATGATCTGGTCCTTTTAAGGAGAGCTGAAATAAGTGTTGCTGCATTGAAGAGTTCTATCACGCAGTCATACTGAACACTGTTTTTGGGAAATACTTCTGGAAAAAATCTCTCAGTAAAGAGATGTGTTCTTTGAGACCGGAAATTAGTGTCATGTCTCTGGAATCACTGGTTTTAGCAAATGCACTTGAATTTTCAAAATATTCTGCATTTTCTTGATTAAGCCTAAAGCTCCAGCTTTCTAATAAATACCTGAAATTTGTCTACCAGGTGAGGAGGTTGCTTGTCTTTGCCCTGAAGCTGCAAATTTAAGTCATTCAGCTTTCCAAATATATCACTCAGATACACAACTTTCCTTAAAGACTCTTAGCAACATTTTACCTCTTGGCAGCCACCTTGCTCCACTGTGAAATAACACAACTGAATGCTTAGTTCCCATCTCTTCACAAAAGGCAGACAATGGCCGCAAGTTCAGGGGTCTCGTTTTGATTAAATTTACCACGCTAGTAACTTCGGTCAAAAACCTATGTAGCTCAGGGCAAATCTTCATTGATGCCAGCGCTTCTCTGTATATAAAGCAGTGTGTTTTCTTTTCGACCCTACCAAAAATTGGTCTGTGTTTAACTTCATATGAAGGCCTTATAGTTTGCAAGATGGGAGGAATGAGAAAATCCTTTCAAAACCATCCCCTCCAGTGTGGTTTGCCTTTTGCTTCCTGAAATCTATGATCAGATCTTTGATTTTGTTGACATTAAGAGCAAGGTTATTATAGTTTTGCCTTTTTATATTAGGTTTTATTTCTATTTTTTTTTCCTGCTCCAATGACAATGTGCTTATAATGAATGCCTTCAATATTGCATTCAAAAATCTCAAACACTGGGCTTTGTTATTCTCTACCAGCCATATTGATCTCTGATTCCATCTCAGGCACAAAAAATTTATAGACAGAATTTTGCACCTGCAGGCCTGAAAAGATATAAAAAAATAAGAAAAGAGATTCTACAGTGTTCTGACAGGTGTGACCATGAAAATCACGGGGGCTAAGGAAGAACAGGGCTCATAGGCTTGAATCAGTGTGCAGACCCCACCTAGCAGTATTGAGAGAAACAAAGAAAAACAAGCAATGTAATATGAAGGTTAGGGGCAGTGAGACTTGAATAGCCAATGTATAAGAACAGTAAACAACAACAACAACAACAACATTTATTTATATAGCACATTTTCATACAAAAAGTAGCTCAAAGTGCTTTACATAATGAAGAAAAGAAGAATAAAAGACAAATAAGAAATTAAAATAAGACAACATTAGTTAACATAGAAAGGAGTAAGGTCCGATGGCCAGGGTGGACAGAAAAAACAAAAAAAAACTCCAGAAGGCTGGAGAAAAAAATAAAATCTGTAGGGGTTCCAGGCCACGAGACCGCCCAGTCCCCTTTGGGCATTCTACCTAACATAAATGAAATAGTCCTCTTTGTAGTTAGGGTTCTCACGGAGTCACTTGATGCTGATGGTTATACAGACTTCTGGCTTTTAATCCATCCATCATTGTTGGAACATCATGGTGCTTTGGGTAGATGGTGGTGGCACAAGCCACCACCAATAGGACACCGGAAAAGAAAACAGAAGAGAGAGTAGGGGTTAGTACAAATTTTGAATGAATAGTTATTATAATGAATTGGATATACAGAGTGTCAGGATTAAATTACAGTGAAGTTATGAGAAGGCCATGTTAAAGTAATGTGTTTTCAGTAGTTTTTTAAAGTGCTCCACTGTATTAGCCTGGCGAATTCCTACTGGCAGGCTATTCCAGATTTTAGGTGCATAACAGCAGAAGGCCGCCTCACCACTTCTTTTAAGTTTTGCTCTTGGAATTCTAAGGAGACACTCAGTTGAGGATCTGAGGTTGCGATTTGGAATATAAGGTGTCAGACATTCCGATATATAAGACGGGGCGAGATTATTTAAAGCTTTATAAACCATAAGCAGAATTTTAAAGTCAATTCTGAATGACACAGGTAACCAGTGTAGTGACATCAAAACTGGAGAAATGTGTTCGGATTTTCTTTTCCTGGTAAGGATTCTAGCAGCTGCATTCTGCACTAACTGCAAACGATTGATGTCTTTTTTGGGTAGTCCTGAGAGGAGTGCATTACAGTAATCTAGCCGACTAAAGACAAACGCATGAACTAATTTCTCTGCATCTTTCGATGATATAAGAGGTCTAACTTTTGCTATGTTCCTTAGGTGAAAAAATGCTGTCCTAGTGATTTTATTAATATGCGATTTAAAATTCAGATTACAATCAACGGTTACCCCTAAGCTTTTTACCTCCGATTTGACTTTTAATCCTAATGCATCCAGTTTATTTCTAATAGCCTCATTGTATCCATTATTGCCAATCACTAAGATTTCGGTTTTTTCTTTATTTAATTTGAGAAAGTTACTATTCATCCATTCTGAGATACAGGTTAGACATTGTGTTAGCGAATCAAGAGATTTGGGGTCATCAGGTGCTATTGATAAATACAGCTGTGTGTCATCAGCATAGCTGTGGTAGCTCACGTTATGTCCCGAGATAATCTGACCTAATGGAAGCATGTAGATTGAGAAGAGCAGCGGACCCAGGATAGAGCCTTGTGGAACACCATATAGAATATCATGTGTCTTTGAGTTATAATTACCACAACTAACAAAGAATTTTCTCCCTGCCAGGTAGGATTCAAACCAGTTTAAGACACTGCCAGAGAGGCCCACCCATTGACTAAGGCGATTCTTAAGAATATTATGATCAATAGTGTCAAATGCGGCACTCAAATCTAAGAGGATGAGAACAGATAAATGGCCTCTGTCTGCATTTACCCACAAGTCATTTACTACTTTAACGAGTGCAGTTTCTGTGCTGTGATTTGTTCTAAAACCTGACTGAAATTTATCAAGAATAGCATGTTTATTGAGGTGCTCATTTAACTGCATAATGACTGCCTTCTCTAGAATTTTACTTAAGAAAGGCAGGTTAGAGATGGGTCTATAATTTTCAAGAGAAGAGGGGTCGAGATTATTTTTCTTAAGTAGGGGTTTAACTACCGCAGTCTTAAGACAGTCTGGGAAGACCCCCGTATCTAATGACGAATTTACTATGTCAAGAACATTATCAATAAGCACACCCGATACTTCTTTGAAAAAATTTGTTGGTATTGGGTCAAGGGCACAGGTGGATGGTTTCATTTGAGAAATTATTTTATGTAAATCAGGTAAATCTATCCTAGTGAAAGACTCTAATTTATTTATTATGGAGTACTGGGGTTTCGGGGGATCCTTAGTGTTGGGGAGATATACTATGTTATTTCTAATATCATTAATTTTTTGATTGAAAAATACAGCGATAGCCTCACAGGTTTTACTGGAAGTACTTAGGAGGCATTCCTTTGAGTTACCTGGGTTTAACAGATGATCAATTGTCGAAAATAACACTCTGGGATTACTAGCATTGTTATTTATAATCTTAGAGAAATAGCAGCGCCTCTCAAGACGGACTGTGTTATTGTATTCTGTTATTTTAACTTTTAATATCTCATAGTTAATAGTTAGTTTAGTCTTCCTCCATTTACGCTCAGCTCTACGGCATGTTCTCTTTAAATCAGACACTCTTTGGGTCTTCCAAGGTATAACAATGCTAGAAGATTTTTTAACTGTCTTTTCAGGTGCAACTATGTCAACAGCAGCCCTCACTTTAGTATTAAATCTTTCCACCTTACTATTGACATTCTCCTCGCTATTATAGTTGGCACTATAAACGGACTGATTGGTTAGAATGTTTGTAAGTTTTAAAGTTGCTGATGAGTCAAAGAAGCGTTTTTTAACAATATGCTTCTCATGAGTGTTTTCTATCATTATTTCTATATTAAAAAGTAGAAGAAAATGGTCTGAAAGACCCGTATCAATGACCTGCTTTATATCAACTTTTAGTCCTTTAGTAATTACTAAGTCTAACGTATGACCTGCTTTATGTGTAGGCTGATTAACGAGCTGTCTCAAATCAAAAGAGTCCAGGAGGTTCATAAATTCTTTTACTTTTTGGTCACATTGATTATCTACATGAAAATTAAAGTCGCCGACTATTAAGAGTGCGTCATAGTTCGTAATTAAGATTGACATCAAGTCAGAGAATTCCTCAAAGAAAGACGCGTTGAATTTAGGAGGTCTATACACGGATAATACTAGAACGTGAGAATCACCCTGAATAACAATGGCGAGATACTCAAAAGACTTGAACTTACCAAAACTGATATTTTTACATTTTAACCTGCTAGAGTAAATGTTTGCTAGCCCTCCACCTCTCTTTCCTTGGCGATCAGCACGAGTAAAACTGTAATCCGGAGGCGCAGATTCGATTAAAACAGCTGCGCCATCTGAGCTAAGCCACGTTTCACTTAGTGCAATAAAATCTATTTTTTTTTCACTAATAATGTCGTTGATAAAAAACGTCTTGTTAGTTAAAGCTCTAATATTTAATAGTGCCATATTCAATGTTTCGGAGGAGCAGAGAACCCAAAATCGAGTATGTGTTGAGGTAAAGTACCACTTCCGATTAATGAATTGGCCCAAAAGTTAATACAGATCTACAATTCTGGTGTAACAACCACATGCCAAATTTCATCCATCTATCTAGTTGCGTTTTTGAGATATCTTGTCACACACACACACACACACACACAGACATAATTCCAAAAAACGGTATTTTCGGACTTGGGGAGGTCTAAAACATCAAGATTCATCAAAATGTGGAGGTCGAATTTTTTTCATGATTACTATACTTTCTTTATACTTTGTGTGCGAAGTGGCTGGTGAATTATTGTCAACAAAAAGCAGGCACCTGAGAAATAAACTGAAACGTTACTCACTCATGATTTTTCTGCCCATACGGTAAAGTTTTTACTGACCAGTACATTCCGATTTCAGGAGTTTGAATTACATCTTCATATACAACAAGTGCAAAGAAAGGCAGCACGTAAATCGCTTTCTATTCCACGCGCTTTACGTGTGTATTCAGCTTTCTCTGTCACCGCAAATGCTGTGTGAACACCCACCCTCCATCACCAGCCGCCGTTCACTGGATAAATATATGTGAGTGGCTCGTGGTGGATGACTTTCAGTTTTAGAGTTAAAAGTTATAAGGGTTAAAAACTAACAGCAAGAATATTCATTCAAAAACGAAAACTAAAATTATGTTTAGTAAATTATTATTTTATTTCAGTTAGTCTTTCCAGCTACTTTAATAGTTTCGTATACTTTTAGTTTTTCAGTTCAGTTTTAATTATTTTATTTCAGTTTACGTAAATGTTTTTTTAATAATAGTTTTAGTTTTGATTTTAGTTTTCGTTAACTATAATAACCTTGATTAAGAGTGAGATCATTGTCCTGGTATTAGCAGGAAGACCTCTTCTTTAGTGTTTTCAGCAATATTTAATGATAGAATTGGAGCTATGTCTGGGCACACAGTCCCAGGAGAACAATTAGTATATATGTAGGCTCAACAAACTACCCTGTAGAGTGTCTGTGTTGCAGGTCAATGTGGAGGATGCTCTCCTGACAGTCTGCACATGATGGGGTCTCTTGGTTAGGAAGTCCAAAATTCAATGGCAGAGGGTAGAACTAAGTCCCAGATTGAAGAGTTGGTAGGTAGCTTTGATGGTACAACAGTGTTAAATACCGAGCTATAGTTTATAAACCAGATTCTGTTATAACAGTTTTTATTATCCAGATGTGCCAAGATGTTGTGAGAGAAATTACATCCTTTGTGGCCTGGTTGTGACAAAATGCAAACTGGAAGTGATCATGACTATCTTAAATATTCATTTAATGTGTCCCATGTGTCACCAGTCTCTTAAAGCAACTCTGATTGTGACGTACTAATGCAGACAATGTATTTATTGTTTTCTTAGGCACAAGGATAACTATTGTCCTTTTGAAGCAAGCTGGAATCACAGATTCTCTCAGAAAAATCTAATTGGTTGTTACAGAACATAAAAACTCTCTGTAATTTTATTCAGACTGGGTCCTTTAATTGACAATTACTAATTTTAAAGTCTTCCTAATGTTATGTACTGAAACACAGAATACTGTATCATGTCATACTGCAGAAAATCAAATGGTGGGCTTATTGTTATCGTGATCAAAGCAGACAAAGAATGCATTTAGTTTATTAGGAAGAGGAAAACTGGATGAAACTTCATTAAGGGTTTACTTTGTAGTCCTTGATAATCTATAAATCCCTGGCACAGTTTATTTGAATTATCTTATGCTAAAGCACAAGTGATACGAGCACATCTGCAAAACAAATCCTCCTAGGAGAGAGATGCCCAGAGTTGTTCCTTTCAATTACCTGACATCTCTACATTTCAATTTTTTTTCTGACGATTAAAATAGTTTCTCGGACCCCAGGCTTTTTACAGCACAGGCTTACACAGCTAGTTACAGATAATAAATAATGTCTCTATTTTGCTCCATACTGATGTTTAGCAACTTTAATTGCTTTGCTGAGTTAATATCTGCATTTCATGTTATTAGCATCCATAAGCTTTAGAATACTACACCACATTGCCTATGGTTGCTTTCCATAAACATTCTGCCAACTGGTAAACCATTACACATAATATACCTATTATATCCTAGATGCTGAGCAAATCAATAATTGCTGCAAGGAGAACCTTTCTTCATCTTTCTGTCCTGCAAATCTTCCATCAACAGAAGCGTGAAGGTTATTCAAAGAGTATAAGGTATGAGTAAAACAACTTCATGCCCTCATTATACTGATAAACTGTATTACACAGCAATAGCAATAAATCAGCAACAATACACAAGCTATAATGCTAATCTACAATGTCCACAGTGAGCACTGCATCAAACTGGAATTGTTTTCATAATATTAACCCACTATGAACGGCACAAATTAATTGTTAGGTGTGACAGGAATGGAACAAAAGGCCTAGATGTCATTAATGTGAGGTGAGAAACCAGGGGAAAAACTTGCACATGACCTTGCATATGCCATCTGTGGCCCTTCAAAATGGAACTATGTAGCACAAAGATACATAAAAAAGACTTTATTTCAAAGAATTTACTTTCTTAAATAATAAGGGTAATACTGTCTTAATTCAAGTGGTGATGGAGTCTAATTGTCAGAATATGTGTTGAGCTCCTGTAGAAGATTCATTTATACTGTAACAAAATGGTATATTTTTAATGAGGAAACACTAATTAACTTACCACAAGATAAAAGTTAAATGAGTTGTTAATTACTCTATGTAGACCTCGGTCTGCTCAAGCAAATGTTGCACAGATTATTTAAATTAAGATCAAAAGAGGTTATTATTTAAGAAAGTAAATGGATGACTGTGCTATAAATATTTACAGAAAAAGGGTGATCAAAAATTGCTTAATTTCTGTGTTCCTTTCATTTAGTCAGTAATCTGACAGCAACTATTCAGCTATAAAAAGTTAGCAATCATTTACAGTATAATCTAGTCTTAAAAATTAAAATTTTCTGAATGCGTTCAAAAAGAGTGAAGACAACTGTACCAATTATTCTATTGCTCTATTATAGTTACTGCACAATCTGCAAAGGCACATTTTCTCTACAGCTGAAGAGAAGAATTCTTTCTTTCTTCCATTCTTAAGAACTACAAATCTTCATGAATCCTCTATATGACTAATATTCCTGCACTTTACTACACTTCAGAGCCTTTATTAAGCTATGTTGTAAGTCATGCATACTATACATTTAAGTAGACAACAGACTAAAATGGGGAAAGGGTGCATCTGTCATATATTTTAACTTGATCAGGACGCAAAAGTAATTTTATTGATCCACATGCTAGTGAAGTATATGTATATAAGCATTTATTAGTTTATTATATTTTTCCTACTGCCCAATAAGCTTATCTAGTCCTAAAGAAGAAGTGCTCCCTCAAAAACTGTTGTCTGAATATTTGGAATCTGAGCTTCCATTTCCACATGTCTGATATTCTTCTGGACACTTTACTATGACTTACTTACAGTAATTACTACCGGTCTTTGGACATCTGCCATATTAATCCTTGAGTATATCTGGAATACCCCATTTCTACTGATTTTATAAAATATGTGTTTTAAAGGTCCGTAAAACAAAGTAAACAAAGACACCGAAAGATTTGGTGAGTCACAAGGAACCCCATGATGTTGTTGTAGAATTGAAAACTCAAGGCACATGTGAGTGTATTACTGAGCTCTTGATGGTTGTGAGTTATTATCCTGTCTTTGGGTCCTGGTAGGAACAGAAGAGGTAAGTCAGAAAGCAGGGTTTGAATGTTATCACATACTTGTGTGGCTGGTTGAGATCCTCTTGGCAGTGGGAAAATATGAAGAAATATTAGGGTGCTGCATAGCAGTTCATTCCCCAGTGTACCCTGTACAGCAGACTCTGGAACAGATCGACTGTACTTACATATGTGACAATGTATGTCTGTTTATTTGTATATGTACACACTACCTGATGTTTCTCTTTTGAAAGTGAAGTAAAACACCTGGGGCCTCATGCATAACGCCGTGCGTAGAATTCGCACTATAACATGACATAAGCACAAAAGCCAAAATGTGCTTACGCACAGAAAAATCCAGATGCAGGAATCTGTGCATTCGCCAACTTCCGAATTCTTCCGCTACATAAATCCTGTTCAGCGTGGAAATAAACGCACGTGCACACGCTTGCTGTCCCACCCCAACTCCTCCCAGAATTACGCCTCTTTGAATATGCAAATCAATATAAATAGCCCTTAAGCCCAGCGTTCTGTGAAAAGGCAATGGCAAAAGTACGAGGAAAAATAGAAGAATTTCAGCGAATACCAAATGGAGGCAAAGAAAAACGTACTATTTGTTGGTTTAAACAGTTATATAAGTAACAAAAGGAAGTTGATCGAGTGACATAGCGTGTTGGAGAAACTTGAAAGCTCAAGTTCACAAAGTTGCACAGTGCCCGAAATAAAAAAAGTTGTCACATATCAAAGTTGGAGTGAAAAGGCGACTCGTAGCCCACCGTCTGAGTGTCATATGAAAGTTTATTAGGATACAGTGAAAAAAAGGCACACAGTGTGAAAAAAGCACGAAATGTTAACTTTAATCTCAAAATTTCCACTTTAATCACGTAGTTTATTTTGTCATTAAACTAGAACATCATAAACTTCATCTTAAAATTGTTTAATTTACTAGTTTCTCAAATCCCATCGTAACTAAAGTAGCATGTTAAATGCTTTGTTTTGTATTTGATCTTATATGTGCTCTATGTGCCCGAATCACTACGTGCTCTTCCTCTGACAGGACACAGAATCCATTACGTTCGTAATATTACAGCTCTCTGAGTAATTAAAATACTGAGAAGTATACGTGATATCATTTTCATGATGATATGAGTTAAAGCATGTTATTAAACATGGGAACACGGTGGCGCAGTGATTGTTCATGTCTTACAGCAAGATGCTTGCTGCGCCATGCGCGACCTTCAATGAAATGCTTTATTACAGAAGTACTGTCTCTTTCAAACGTACTAACCTCCAATTCCTGTCCTTACTTTTCTTTCTCCAAATACCCAATCGCCACACAATCAGCTCTGTAATAGACGTTAAGCTATCTGTAAGTTTAGAACACCGATTCTTCAAAACTTTTAAGGAACATCGAAATATCTTTGAAATGTTTAATTATTCTATCCATCTATCCTTTCCAGTGTCGCGTCAGCCACAGCATGAAAACAGCGTGAGGCAGGAACAAACCGTGAACGAAGCTCAAGCTCGCTAGCGCTGCGGCACTATGTAATCAACATATTTTGCTGCATTTCATCTTAAAAATGATATCGTCATCATATGTAAATACGCGCTTTATAAAGTGGCTCAGGATGTGCAATATTATAACTGTATCATAAGTACAATTACCTCACGTTAACTTGCAAGTACAAACAGTTCTACAAGGAGTACTTGAGCTGCCGTTGTGGATGTGGATCTAAGAAAGGATAACCACACAGGAACAGTAGCACTGCTTTGACGCTGGGTGCCGCCAGTCTGCAAAACCTAACGGAGAACTTACATACGACAGGGTATGAGGTACCGTGGAAAAGTGCCTGGCTTTACGCCAAGTGTAGGTTTTATACATCGTGATTTGAACGTGGAAAAGTTCTTACGCAACATTTCTGTGCGTACGCACCGTTTATACATGAGGCCCCTGTTCTACCGAGAAATATTAATTATTTATATTATTACTAGCTGTGATGCCTATAAAAGACAGAAAAAGAAACATTGATATCTTTTTTTTTATATGTAACCTAAGCGTTCCTCCTGCACCTTTGTTCAGTATCCTCATGTGTCTCAAACTCTCTCACTCATAAAGCCTGCTTCTCAGACTGTCATCCTGAGGTGCCTTGCTCAACTTGTTTTCGCTTTTTAATGACCACCAATGGTAGATGGGCACCCGTAACCTGCCATGAAAACATAACTGTGAATACTTCTTGTCTCTGATGGTAAGTTTGTCCTATGCTTTTTCTTGGTATCCTCATGTGCCTCAACCTCTCTTGCCCGGTGCCTCCTCTCTCAATTATGTTTGACTGAACAACTAAAGTAAAAATGACTAATAAGAACAAAGCCAAACTGACCAGTCAGACTGCTCTGAACACAGATACACACAGACATTAGTGTTTTATTATATGAGATTTCTTGTTACAAAAATATTTCAACCTTTTGAATTAGAAGTAAATTTTATTTAACAGACTATAGCAAAAACAGTTCTATGAAATTTAACTATCTGCCTGCACCATGCACCTTAAATTGGGATTTTCCATCTGAACTAGAACCCTGAATTAGATTTTTGAGTTCATTTTTTTAGAGTATAAGCAGACAACAAGTGTAAGCCCTAGAGCATCCTAGCTTGAGGCATCCACACAATTCATGTTCTGTACATACCCCAACATGTCCTGAACT
Source organism: Erpetoichthys calabaricus (assembly GCF_900747795.2). Classification (NCBI taxonomy): domain Eukaryota; kingdom Metazoa; phylum Chordata; class Cladistia; order Polypteriformes; family Polypteridae; genus Erpetoichthys; species Erpetoichthys calabaricus. Next base: position 211,922,358 of record NC_041394.2, on the reverse strand, counting down.
CTTTCAAATAAAAGTACTTTTTCTTTTTCTTCTTAGATTTAAAAACTTTGTTATATTTAAACAAGATCCTAGCTTATATTAGTTAATGTACAGTATCTGAGGACATGATCAGGAAAACCTTTTTCTCACATTACAAGGATGAGTTAAAAGTAAAAATGTAAGAATACCATTGAAGAATCAGTAAACACAAGAAGCAAAGCAAAAAGAAAAACACAATACTGTATGGCAACTAAACAATATAAAAACCATAGATTAATTAAACTTTCAACAATTCAAATTAAACATGGACACTATGTAAGCAACAAAATACAAAAAAAATCACCAGGATGTGTCAGCACAGTGATACAGTGGTTGTGCTGGTGCAGGCTTCAGGATCTTGTGTAGAGGGCCCGTTGTCTCTGTGGAGTTTACACAATCTCCTTTTTTCTGCATGTTTTTATGTAGGTACTTCAGTTGTCTTCCCACACGTATAAAGTCATGAAATTAATATTAGTTAGTGACTTTAAATTGGCTTAAATGTGAGATAAATGTGTATGTGCATATCTCTTTGCCTTATGATAGACTGTTGTATGTGTCCAGCGTTTATTTTTTGACATAAACTAGTAAATTATTCCGAGGCAATGTATTAATTATGTTGGTAATCACTGGCAAGCAAGCATCTTTAAAATGTCTTAGAATTTAGGACAGTTCAGAGTTTGCTCCCTTGTATTCAATCCTAACAACAAAGAGTGGAGCAAACACAGATGCAAAGGGGGAGCAGCTACAATACAGTGTCATATCAACCCTGTTAGATATTTAGTTTATAACTACTTACATTAATTCAGCATTATTACATTTATTAGAGAAAACAAAGATAGGAGACTAATTTATCCCTGTGTAATACAAAAAATCTAACTTCACTCCTAATTATGCAACAGAAAAGGTAGAAACTGAGAATTAATAGTGTGCTTAACACTAGAATTACCAGAGCCTACGAAAAAACTCTGGCCCACCTTAAATCCCTTCGCACCTCTCCGTCAGCGTCATTTGTCTTCTAAATGTGTCAATAAGCCCAAGCAGCAAGCATCCTGCTATACCATCCCCCCACCATCTCAGAAGATCTCCCATTTCCTGCCTTGATTGATTATCTGGGAGTTAGCTACCCAGAATTGTAAGGGGGAATAATTTGATATGTGTTTTGTGTCTACAACAATCTATGTAAACACATCGTTAAAACAGAAACGGTTTCATGTTTTAGTAATAAATAACAAAATGTAGACATGAACTGTATAACATGTGAAGGTTAATAACCAAATATCAAAGAAACACTTTCACAAAAGGTGCAAGTACAATACGACAGCTTCCGTGGTGCTGTGGTTAGAACCGCCAACTTATAGACCAGAGACATAGGTATATATATGATATTTGGATTAACTCATTTTATGACCTTTATAGTACATTTCGGAAAACATTGTGGCACTGATGCAACATTATTCATATTATTCACATTCATTCGCACGCCTTCTTGTGCTTGTAATCAGTGACCGCGTTTTTTTTTTTTTCTCGATCTTGCCAGTGTCCACTTTTGGGTGCATGGGGCTGTTTCTTTTGTATTTATTAGCTGTAAATTTATAGCATTTCTAAAAGTTAGCTTTTTTTCAGTTTTATTCTCTCAGTCACGTTCACGCTCTAACCCCCCTTCTGATTTGACTCTAAATAACAACGGCAGTATAAATTCATACCCGATCTGAGGCTGTTTGTTTTCAAATAATATTGCATTAGTGCGACGATGTTTTCTGATTGGTACTATTCAGGTCATAAAATGATTTCTTCAAAATGTCACATATATTTGTCTCTTTCTTTTTTGCCCGGTGCTGCGTTGACATCATGCATCAGAAGGTGTGAGCTTATTTAGTGTGAGCAGGAACACGCAGGTGACCAGTTGCTGTGTGCTATAACACGCTTGACTTGGCGGCAAACAACGCACATGTACTGTGCAAGGCATGCACAGGGGCCACTGAGAAAAGAAGAGTGTTCTTTGCTCCCCTTGCAGAGGACCTTCATCATCACTTCTTACAAGAAAAGGTGATGAATAAAGCAAAAGAGGATGCAACATCGACAAGCTTCTCTTCCAAGACTGCCGCTCCCCCCAGCCCCTTCAGTGTAATAGTAACCACAGCACAGAGAGAAGTGTGTACATTGCAACAGGTACACATGTCGTAAACGTAGAAAGGACAGTCCTTGGGTGTGTGGGAACTGTTAACATTTGAATCTGATGATTGCAAATAGCACGGAACTGACCTCTCTGTACTATTCTTTCTGCTGCTTGTCCTGGAGTACAAAAGAAACAGCCCCATACACCCAAAAATGGACACTGGCAAGATCAAAAAAAAAAATGCAGTCACTGATTACAACCACAAGAAGGCATGTGAATGAATATGAATAATATGAATAATGTTGCATCAGTGCCACAATGTTTTCCGAAATGTACTATACATGTCAGAAAATTAGTTATTCCAAATATCATATATACCTATGTCTCTGTTTTTTTTGTCAGTGCGGCTTTGATATCATGGACCATAAGATGCATACTAATTCAGCGTGAGCAGGGATACTCAATAAAACTGAATAAAAAAAAATTAAAGTGATGGTGAGATACAAAGAAGGCAGATTTACCAGCGTTCGTGTGTCAGCTTTTATTCCTCCAGATCAGAGAATTTCCAGTTCCATTGTCTCAAAACACCACTCACATCTATCAGTATTCCCAGTTTCAGATAAAAAGTAACTGTATCAGATCTGGGGCAGGGGGTGGGGGGGCGGGAGTTGTATCGTGATCGTGACTGAGAGAAAAAAAAAGGTAACTTTTACAAGTACTATAAATTTACACCGGTTGTTACAGACACAAATCAAATGCTTTTATTGTATAATATTAACAATAAGAGCAGCTCACTACTCAAAATGGTAAATTTGCCTGGAAGCTGGTTTCGAACTCACACCCTCTGGATTATAAGTCGTTGGATCTAACCACAGCACCTGTCGTATTGTACTTGTGCCTTTTGTGAAAATATTTATTTGATATTTGGCCATCAATTTTGACACATTATACAGTTCATGTCTACATTTTGTTATTTATTACTAAAACATGAAAAAACGTTTCTGTTTTAATGATGTGTTTACATAGATTGTTGTAGACACAAAACACACATCAGATTATTTCCCCTTACAATTTTGGGTAGCTCACTCCCTCATAATCAATCAAGGCAGGAAATGGGAGAACTTCTTGCCCATTGTGAGGTGGTGGGGGGATGGTATAGCAGGCTGCTTGTGCTTATCAACACATTTAGAAGACAAAAGACCCTGATGGAGAGTTGCAAAAGGATTTAAGGTGGGCCGGATTTACGAGTTTTTTCGTTGGCTCTGGTAATTCTAGTGTTAAGTAAAAAAGAAGTCCAGTTAAGTGGCTGCTTGGAATAAAAAAAATTGCAGACACAGATATCCCCCCTGAATTGAACATGAAGACTACAGCCTTGGTTGATTAATACAAATTCATATCAGTATTTTAGGGTGATAAATCACTTGATATTGGTCAGATGGATTTTGCTATAATTTCATTGTGCATCCTGATAGATTTATAAAACTTGCTTATGCGCAAAAAGAGGCTCAAAATGTGTATATGCAGCTTTCCAGGCAAAAGACATGATTTATAAAAGAAAACTTAATGTAAGAATGTTTGTATATTTACAGTAACTTTGACCCATCCTAATGTAGCATTTTGGAGGAACTGGGAAATGATGACACCATTAAACAAGTAGGAAAATGCAGCCAAACCAGTTAAATGATGACTCACACATATAATAATTCATATCATTGAGCTGTTATAATAATGTGCTTTCACATGACAAACATATTACACCTTAAAAGTGATAATTATGATGTTCATACTGTTCCCCTTCAGAGAGCCAATGCTGCATATTTGCACCAAGGAACATTTTTTCTGTCAGTTTATATATATTACATACTACCTGTTGTCAATTCTCGGGGGAACTGGCTGACAAGTTGTGAATATCTCAGCCAAGCTCTACTCCATTGTGCCAGCTGTGCTGGAAGGATGAACTAACCAGCGAGGCACTACATCCAGTGTTCATATGGTGTAGGTGTACATGCATAGTGCTTCACATATTTTTGCCAACATAAAAGGCAATTTGCAGCAGTGTCCTGTTGTGCTAATGTACAGTAATTGGAGCACTTTAATGTACTCATACAGTGATGGCAAACTGAGAGCTTTATTCATTGGTCAAGAACCCTGTCTTCAATTCAAAAGCACAAAATTCTGGGAATTATGTTTTTTCTATTTTATATTAAACACATGGTTTTCAGGAAGTAAACTTTAATGATATTAATAATAATAATATCAAAGAATTCACACATTTTGAATGTTTCGACAGTATGAATGGACAAGATGTGGAGTATGTGACAAATGTAACATGAGAATTTTTTATATATGGATGTTTTCCGCATTGTTTGTCATTGCCCAGAAATGGTCACTGAAAGATTCTGTTGAGTTTGAATTGTCAATATGTAATTTCTTCACAAAAAACATGAGATTAAATTTTTTCTCAGCAACAATACAAAGTACAAGGGGTTAGTAACATATAAAAAAATGGGTGGTGTATTCCTTTAATTTGGTTTAAATTCATGGACCGGAGCACTGGGCACAAGTCATGAAAAATATCTGAGCAGGTTGCCAGTTGGTCACAGGGTTAAATCACACATACCTCCACAAAAAAACTCAATGTGGAAAAATCTGAAGTCAGTAGTTACACTAACCTAAACATCTTTGAACATATGGTAGGAAAACTGGAGTACCTGAAGGAAAACCATTGCAGACACAAGGACAATTATGGGGCAGGGAATTGTAATGCAGCAGCACTACCCACCATGCCAATGTATCGTCTAAAGGCAATTTGTACTTACTGCATAGTTCAGCAGCGGTTGTTTACAACATTGGAATCAAGAGCGAAGTCAGGAAAACAAGCTAAAATTGTAACCAGGATAGCAGAAATCTGATAAACAAAGCCCAGGATGTAAGACAAAAAAAAGCATAGCAAAAGACTGTAGCAAAAAGATCAAAAGTCAGAATAATATACCATACATAACAATGCCAAAACAAGAGACTGTGGTATAGCGGCTCGAAAAGAATGGGCATTTTAATAAATAATAAATTCGCCGGTTCATTCTTTGTGGCGCATTCAGATGGCTGCATGGAGTAAATGAAGTAATTGGAGCTAGACACACCTACACATGAAGGTGTGGTCTTTCTCAATTGCTTCATCAGCTTCCTGCAGTGTGCGGTTGAGATGCTGCACTAACGTAGCCTTATAATAACAAGCCTGTATGAGTGAAAGGGAGAAAGAACAGAAGAAAAGAGAATGGAGGTCAAAGGGTGGGAGAAGAAGAAGGCAGAAGAAGGAAATAGAGAACACAAGCCGGTGTAGTGAACGGTAGCAGGGGGATGGGAGCGAAGCCCTAAGAGAAGCATGTGGCCATCACTCAGGAGGGGGTTGTGGGTCGCTCCTTTTGAGCAACTTTATGAGTAGGAGTGACTATTACATTTTGGAGGTGGAGCCAATAGCAGCAGTGGAGGTACAGAGTGCCCATGCTAGGTGGAGCCAGGATCAGCAGCTGCTCAGGCGTAGCAGGGCTCAGGTTGCCTGCAGATGCCATGGGATTAGCAGCAGGGACACGGGCCAGATGAAATGGGTGTCTGCACCTGTTGGTTGACGTCTCTCAGGGCTGTGAGGTCCGAATTGTATTAGCCAGAGAGGAGTCAGATTTAAAGAATGGCACCAGGGCTTGTGGGATTTTAAATGAGCTCCTGCAATGCATTGTTTTAACCTCCTTTTATTGGATTTATTTATTGGATTTTAACTTCCACTAGACACCTTCATTTTATGGATTATTTAATTATTGACATTTGGAGCACTGCACTTTCTGAACACTTGTTTTTGCTCAGTTTTTTTTTAATAAAAGCACTGTGTCAGGTGTATTTTGTTCTCATCTGCCATGCTCATCCAGTTACATCATCGACAGTGTCGGTTTCAAGAGGCTCCCAAAAACGGAAAGGGAGCATGGAGCTTACCCGCACCATCACAAAGACATACATTGTAGTTGAGAGCAGAGAAGATTCCAAAGCGAAAGCTCCTTTCAATAAAAAAACAAATGTGGAGTGTTTTTATTTGAATCTAAACTTGGAAAGCCAGGAAGTGTACAATGATGAACTTTATACATTTATGCACTAAACAATTACTGTAGACTTCACCTGACAATTGCAAAACAACCATCAACAAAAACAACCAAAAATGGCAGCACCCATAAAAAATATAAAGTTGGAGCCACAGGAGTATGCAAACATAAGCAAAAATGCAATGAAACAAAATATAAATGTGACCAATGGATTTCTGGGTGTCAAAAAGCTCCCAGCATGATGTACAGTAATATTTCAGAGCACCAGAAACTATTTAGAAAAATTAAAAAATGAGAGTCAAATCATGACACATTTTAAATAAATAAAAATGTAAAAATTTAAACAAATTAAACAAAATTTATTATGCATATTCTAATCTGAACATGAAAAAGCCTTTGTCTGTTATAATAGTTTCTAAATATACTACTGTATATCCTATGCTTAAAAATGATTTAATATAAAATAAATAACACACAGTCAATATATCTGCTTCAGAAGAAAAGAAAGGCATCATCTATCTGCTCATCTGAATTACCCATGTAACACTTTGTTGTCAAAGGGGGCTTTCAGAAAGCATAATTTATTGAATAAAACATACCTTCAACTGACTTTTCATGCTAGTTCTCCAATTAACAGTAAATCAGTCTAGTACTCTTAAATCAGATGTAATGCATTTAATATGATAAAGCAACAAGCAGACCAAATCCTTTTATGTGTGGTAAACATGGCAGCAGAGCATGCCGCATAAACCACTTTCCTGGCATCAAAGCAATAAATCAGAAATGACTGAAATTAAAATGACTTTAATGAAATTTTTACTAACATCATAAGTGTGCTCATATTGCATATTTCAGCAAAATTGTTCAGTTTACTTAGGAAAGTTAGCAGATTGCAGCAGTTTTTGTTCTTAAAATGTTTTTTATGTGTCTGTGATAAAGTATAAGAGAAGACTTCTGCTCTTGTTCAGTTTTTTATTCATTTAAAGACTTATCTGGTTCAGCCACATAGATATTCGGGGGCTTGTTAATAAGGCAGTAAAGGGTTCATTGCCAACCTCTTGAATTTTTAGAGCAAAAAAAAAAGGCTAAATCCCCTTATGGCATTGAAATACCTTTGCAGAAGATTTTGTAAAGTATGAATAATTTGGTACTTTTGTGTTATCCTTTTAGAAAAACAAAAGGAATGCATTTGCCTTATCTTTGTGCTGATAATTTTTGATTTGATGAACAACTTTTATCTGTATGTTTTAAACTATACTATGAATCACAAACCTGTAATACAATAAGCACATACAGAAAATGTAAGGTTGGAAGAATAGGATGAATCTGCTGCTTTGGGAAAATAAAGTAGATACGTAATTTATAACTTGGCAGTGTACACAATCATGTGTCATGAAGGACTTAAGGTAGCTTTAATGTTTTATAGTTTTGCAGCTTTATTTGAAGTATCAGCTGGGTTTATTTTAGGAAGTCATGTACAGTAAGTTAAAGTTCATGCCTAAATGAATATACTCGTATACTTTTCTAAATTTTAGTTCATCAGTAGCTTGACAAGAGGTATAAACACTAATGCTATGGTGTAAATCTGCAGCTCTTTTTTAGCCTATGATTTGCCACAATTCTTATGGTACTACTGCCTTAACATTTTATTCCCTTTCAAGATTATAGGACATATTTGTGTAGAAATATTACAAATCAACAGTACATCTAGGTTATTCTTTACAAATACTGCTTAAAGGCTCACACGGACTGCTTCACTGTTGCTGAGTTCCAGTTCTGCTATAATTCTGTGAAATACTGTTGTTAAGATTAGAGAAACAGACAAAATATAACAGATTTCTCTTTTAAAACAAGATTTTTCTTGTTTCAATAGGGAAATCCAAAGTAGTAGTAAGGCAACAAAACTAATAGGCAAATCAAGTCCTGACTCATCAAACAGGCAAAGAAAATTTAAAAATTACTGATTTTATATAACATAAAAAACTGAATACACAGCCAAAGTTGGAAGAAATAAAGTGGCTGGCAGAAATCTTTAAATTTCATTGTTATTTATGAAAGGTTCAGTTAGAAGATCAGGAGATACTATAAGAATTGCCAATAGATCATGAGCAGAAATAACTTAAAAAAAAACAAGTTCAAAACAACAAGAAAGGATCATGTGACAAACGCAGGCAAACAAGTTAAATATTCAACAGGTAATCACTAATAAAATCACTAGGGGAATGAAAATAGGAGAAACTACAATGACAAAGTACTTTTATTTTAGGAGCCTGTTTAAATACTATACAAATAACTGAACACCAGATGCTAAGAGTAGCGAAGAGGACGCTGAAAGTCAGGCAAAATAGACAAACACCACATTCTGTTGTCCCCACTGGTATTCTCTAAACTAAAAATGTTAAACCTTTGCAATGCAACCAGCCCATTATGCAGCTGAAAACTTCAATACTGTATCAATACATTGTAATATGGAGATCACAATATATGTATTGATTAAACATGGGAGGAAAAATTATTGTAAAAATTAGACTTCTTTTTAGAATCTTTTTGCAAGTGGAAAAAAACATTTGACCATTTACTCTAATTCACATGGCTGAGATGGCTGTCATCAAGTTCATAATACTGTATTTTATTACATTTAATGTATATATGATTTTTTTAATTCTGCATTGTATTGCTAATTATTCCATGTACCCTCCTTATGTTGTTGAGCAAGGCACACAGAAAATTACCCCTGAACCCAAATAATGACACAGCAGCCTGAGTACAGTATATCAAAAACTGGACTTATTAATTACACCAGGAACAAAAACAAAATTATAACAAGAAGGGATAAAAAAATAAAGAGCTAAGCAGTCAGGGCCTAACTAAACAGGCACTAGTAGCCCCTGTCTATTCCATAAAAATATTGGTCCGCTTGTCCACCATACCTCATTATATTCTCTGCCCAGCTTCCTCAATAAGACATTATACTGTATTTCCTTTTCTGGTCTTTACTTCCTCACACATTTCTAGTTATCAACTCCAAGCTCACATTATTGTTGTAATATTCAACACAAACAGACAAAGCATGCATGAATAGCCCTCATATTAACAGAAACCAAGACTTGGACTTCACTGGTCTGCCTAGAAACAGGTCTCACCACAACCAGACTGGACTCAAATTCAAGTGGTTAGCTTCCAGGCCTGCACAAGCCCAACCTGGTCTCAGGCTTCAAATGCTCAAAAATACTTGTAGAATGAGGCAGTAGGGGTTTGCCTACAAAAGGTAACCCAAAGCTAACAAATGTAACCTATAAGCCAAATAGTGGTAACCAAAAACAAAGCAAAAATCCACAATAACCAGAATAATAATCAAGAATAGCACTTAAACAATGCAATTTACTCTACAACTGTCAATGATGCTTTGAGGAACCATCTCCTCAACCTAAATAAAGACTGAGAGTCCTGTCTTGGTGTCCCCACCTCTTCAGATGCCACCCACAAAACACAATTAATATAGTCAGGAGACATATATACACATTACGTAACTATTAAATAATATTTAAATAAAAACATTAACAGCCAAATAAATATAACATAAAACACATGGAAAAGAATATTTTTAAATCAACTGAAATAACAAAAAAGAGGGAACATGCATAAAACAGGGTTTAACACTTTTAGTCAGAAGGGCCTTTTATGCCTCAGCCATGAACTACTTCTGGGTATGCCCTGGAAACTACTTCCGGGATACCAAATGATACAGCCGTACATCCAGAGCTCAGTATTATGCTCTACTTGTTCCTGCACTCCCTTATCCAACCCAGCATTAGTGAGCCCTGAATAGGCTTTCTTTGAATACTGTACTCATGCTGTGATGTAATTCAATAGTGACCACTAGCAGCTCGGAGGGGGTTCTAATTATTTTAATGACAGTTCCTATGAGTTTTCATTTTTTATTTACCTTTCTAATTCTGTTTAGACATTATTGTAGTTATTGTTTAGCCTTTATTGTAGACATTATTGTTGTTGTTATTAACCAGTACAGGGTGCCTTATGATGATACTTCCATCCAGTAGCATGTGTGTTAGTTAAAACTGGTATTGCTACCTGCATTTTTGTCAAAAAGATAAGTTTTAATGCTTTTTCTGAACTAAACAGTTGTTTTTCTATGATTTCTGAATGACTATAAATAGTGTTTTTAATAATGCAAATTAAGTTATTGTTTATATTTCAATTAGTAATTAAGTACAGGATTTTATTTTCCTTGCTAACAGTACTCTCCAACAAATTCACTCTCCCTGTAACAAAAATGTATTAATAACCATTATACTTATTTAAGATAAGGCAACTTAAGGCACATTATAAGCCGATTAATCATAATGTCTTAAATAGTTTTACTTTATATATAATGTGTCTATTAAATTTTTATTTCGACAACTCAGATTAAGCAAGGTATTCATTTGCATACATTAATTACATACTGATTAGAGAGCAATTACAACAATCTGCCAAACCTGATATTGATATATCCCAATATATCGTATATATATATATATATATATATATATATATACAGTATATATATATATATATACAGTAATCCCTCCTCCATCGCGGGGGTTGCGTTCCAGAGCCACCCGCGAAATAAGAAAATCCGCGAAGTAGAAACCATATGTTTATATGGTTATTTTTATATTGTCATGCTTGGGTCACAGATTTGCGCAGAAACACAGGAGGTTGTAGAGAGACAGGAACGTTATTCAAACACTGCAAACAAACATTTGTCTCTTTTTCAAAAGTTTAAACTGTGCACCATGACAAGACAGAGATGACAGTTCTGTCTCACAATTAAAAGAATGCAAACATATCTTCCTCTTCAAAGGAGTGTGCATCAGGAGCAGAGACTGCCATAAAGACAGAGAAAGCAAACAAATCAATAGGGCTGTTTGGCTTTTAAGTATGCGAAGCACCGCCGGTACAAAGCTGTTGAAGGCGGCAGCTCACACCCCCTCCGTCAGGAGCAGGGAGAGAGAGAGAGAGAGAGAGATAGAGAGAGACAGAGAAAAACAAACATGCAAAATTCAATACGTGCCCTTCGAGCTTTTAAGTATGCGAAGCACCATGCAGCATGTCGCTTCACTAAGCAGCTGCACAGAAGGTAGCAACGTGAAGATAATCTTTCAGCATTTTTAGACGAGCGTCCGTATCGTCTAGGTGTGTGAACAGCCCCCCTGCTCACACCCCCTACGTCAGGATCAGAGAAAGCGCAAGAGAGAGAAAGAGAAAAGTAAGTTGGGTTTCTTCTCAGCCATCTGCCAATAGCATCCCTTGTATGAAATCAACTGGGCAAACCAACTGAGGAAGCATGTACCAGAAATTAAAAGACCCATTGTCCGCAGAAATCCGCGAACCAGCAAAAAATCTGCGATGTATATTTAAATATGCTTACATATAAAATCCGCGATAGAGTGAAGCCGCGAAAGGCGAAGCGCGATATAGCGAGGGATCACTGTATATATATATTAGTATTAGTATTTTAATGTTAGTATAAGTAATTTTCATAAGTATTAGTTGACTAAGAAAATAAATAATGTGTTGCATCACTGTTCAATAATATGATATTTTAATTTTGTATAAATTATTACACATATGTGTGCCTAGGATATGGTATGGAATTTTGTTCTTAACAAAAAGGAGCATAAGCACACGGAATCATCAAGGGCAGAATATGGCAGGGTGTGAGTGCATATAAAGACCTTGTAAGCCAGTGTAGTTTAAAAGAATACAATACAAAGAGAAATCTATTGACCACAAAAAGAGTTATAATAAAACTTGACAAAAACACATTAAAGATAAAATAAGTATATTAAGATACGAGTATATTACAATCAGTTTGTAAAGGTTGGGCCTTAGATCTGAATGTTATGATTATACAAAGGCTTGCAGTGTTTTAAATGCAAGACGCAAGAATTGTGAATAATTCGTCAAGTAATGCTTTTCAGACAGTGAGATCCATTTTTATAAGCTATCAGTTAAAATTATACTGTACAGTAATCCCTCGCTATATCGCGCTTCGCCTTTCGCGGCTTCACTCCATCGCGGATTTTATATGTAAGCATATTTAAATATATATCGCAGATTTTTTGCTGGTTCGCGGATTTATGCGGACAATGGGTCTTTTAATTTCTGGTACATGCTTCCTCAGTTGGTTTGCCCAGTTGATTTCATACAAGGGACGCTATTGGCAGATGGCTGAGAAGCTACCCAACTTACTTTTCTCTCACTCTTGCGCTGACTTTCTCTGATCCTGACGTAGGGGGATTGAGCAGGGGGGCTGTTCACACACCTAGACGATAAGGACGCTCGTCTAAAAATGCTGAAAGATTATCTTCACGTTGCTACCTTCTGTGCAGCTGCTTCCTGAAGTGACATGCTGCACGGTGCTTCGCATACTTAAAAGCTCGAAGGGCACGTATTGATTTTTGCTTGCTTGTTTTTCTCTGTCTCTCTCTCTCTTTCTGTGCTCTTGACGGAGGGGGTGTGAGCTGCCACCTTCAACAGCTTTGTGCCGCGGTGCTTCGCATACTTAAAAGCCAAACAGCCCTATTGATTTGTTTGCTTTCCTCTGTCTTTATGACAGCCTCTGCTCCTGACGCGCACTCCTTTGAAGAGGAAGATATGTTTGCATTCTTTTAATTGTGAGACGGAACTGTCATCTCTGTCTTGTCATGGAGCACAGTTTAAACTTTTGAAAAAGAGACAAATGTTTGTTTGCAGTGTTTGAATAACGTTCCTGTCTCTCTACAACCTCCCGTGTTTCTGCACAAATCTGTGACCCAAGCATGACAATATAAAAATAACCATATAAACATATGGTTTCTACTTCACGGATTTTCTTATTTTGCGGGTGGCTCTGGAACGCAACCCCCGCGATGGAGGAGGGATTACTGTATTATAGAGTGGTAATGTCAGAATTTTGGGAGGTAGAAGTTATATATATATATATATATATATATATATATATATATATACAGTGGTGTGAAAAACTATTTGCCCCCTTCCCGATTTCTTATTCTTTTGCATGTTTGTCACACAAAATGTTTCTGATCATCAAACACATTTAACCATTAGTCAAATATAACACAAGTAAACACAAAATGCAGTTTGTAAATGGTGGTTTTTATTATTTAGGGAGAAAAAAAAATCCAAACCTACATGGCCCTGTGTGAAAAAGTAATTGCCCCCTGAACGTAATAACTGGTTGGGCCACCCTTAGCAGCAATAACTGCAATCAAGCGTTTGCGATAACTTGCAATGAGTCTTTTACAGCGCTCTGGAGGAATTTTTGCCCACTCATCTTTGCAAAATTGTTGTAATTCAGCTTTATTTGAGGGTTTTCTAGCATGAACCGCCTTTTTAAGGTCATGCCATAGCATCTCAATTGGATTCAGGTCAGGACTTTGATTAGGCCACTCCAAAGTCTTCATTTTGTTTTTCTTCAGCCATTCAGAGGTGGATTTGCTGGTGTGTTTTGGGTCATTGTCCTGTTGCAGCACCCAAGATCGCTTCAGCTTGAGTTGACGAACAGATGGCCGGACATTCTCCTTCAGGATTTTTTGGTAGACAGTAGAATTCATGGTTCCATCTATCACAGCAAGCCTTCCAGGTCCTGAAGCAGCAAAACAACCCCAGACCATCACACTACCACCACCATATTTTACTGTTGGTATGATGTTCTTTGTCTGAAATGCTGTGTTCCTTTTACGCCAAATGTAACGGGACATTTGCCTTCCAAAAAGTTCAACTTTTGTCTCATCAGTCCACAAGGTATTTTCCCAAAAGTCTTGGCAATCATCGAGATGTTTCTTAGCAAAATTGAGACGAGCCCTAATGTTCTTTTTGCTTAACAGTGGTTTGCGTCTTGGAAATCTGCCATGCAGGCCGTTTTTGCCCAGTCTCTTTCTTATGGTGGAGTCGTGAACACTGACCTTAATTGAGGCAAGTGAGGCCTGCAGTTCTTTAGACGTTGTCCTGGGGTCTTTTGTGACCTCTCGGATGAGTCGTCTCTGCGCTCTTGGGGTAATTTTGGTCGGCCGGCCACTCCTGGGAAGGTTCACCACTGTTCCATGTTTTTGCCATTTGTGGATAATGGCTCTCACTGTGGTTCGCTGGAGTCCCAAAGCTTTAGAAATGGCTTTATAACCTTTACCAGACTGATAGATCTCAATTACTTCTGTTCTCATTTGTTCCTGAATTTCTTTGGATCTTAGCATGATGTCTAGCTTTTGAGGTGCTTTTGGTCTACTTCTCTGTGTCAGGCAGCTCCTATTTAAGTGATTTCTTGATTGAAACAGGTGTGGCAGTAATCAGGCCTGGGGGTGGCTACGGAAATTGAACTCAGGTGTGATACACCACAGTTAGGTTATTTTTTAACAAGGGGGCAATTACTTTTTCACACAGGGCATGTAGGTTTGGATTTTTTTTCTCCCTAAATAATAAACACCATCATTTAAAAACTGCATTTTGTGTTTACTTGTGTTATATTTGACTAATGGTTAAATGTGTTTGATGATCAGAAACATTTTGTGTGACAAACATGCAAAAGAATAAGAAATCAGGAAGGGGGCAAATAGTTTTTCACACCACTGTATATATATATATATATATATATATATATATATATATATATATATATATATATATATATATATATGTGTGTGTGTGTGTGTGTGTGTGTGTGTGTGGTTTGAATCCTACCTGGCAGGGAGAAAATTCTTTGTTAGTTGTGGTAATTATAACTCAAAGACACATGATATTCTATATGGTGTTCCACAAGGCTCTATCCTGGGTCCACTGCTCTTCTCAATCTACATGCTTCCATTAGGTCAGATTATCTCAGGGCACAACGTGAGCTACCACAGCTATGCTGATGACACACAGCTGTATTTATCAATAGTACCTGATGACCCCAAATCTCTTGATTCGCTAACACAATGTCTAACTTGTATCTCAGAATGGATGAATAGTAACTTTCTCAAATTAAATAAAGAAAAAACCGAAATCTTAGTGATTGGCAATAATGGATACAATGAGGCTATTAGAAATAAACTGGATGCATTAGGATTAAAAGTCAAATCGGAGGTAAAAAGCTTAGGGATAACTGTTGATTGTAATCTGAATTTTAAATCGCATATTAATCAGATCACTAGGACAGCATTTTTTCACCTAAGAAACATAGCAAAAGTTAGACCTCTTATATCATCGAAAGATGCAGAGAAATTAGTTCATGCGTTTGTTTTCAGTCGGCTAGATTACTGTAACGCACTCCTCTCAGGACTACCCAAAAAAGACATCAATCGTTTGCAACTAGTGCAGAATGCAGCTGCTAGAATCCTTACCAGGAAAAGAAAATCCGAACACATTTCTCCAGTTTTGATGTCACTACACTGGTTACCTGTGTCATTCAGAATTGACTTTAAAATTCTGCTTATGGTTTATAAAGCTTTAAATAATCTCGCCCCGGCTTATATATCGGAATGTCTGACACCTTATATTCCAAATCGTAACCTCAGATCCTCAACTGAGTGTCTCCTTAGAATTCCAAGAGCAAAACTTAAAAGAAGTGGTGAGGCGGCCTTCTGCTGTTATGCACCTAAAATCTGGAATAGCCTGCCAGTAGGAATTCGCCAGGCTAATACAGTGGAGCACTTTAAAAAACTACTGAAAACACATTATTTTAACATGGCCTTCTCATAACTTCACTGTAATTTAATCCTGATACTCTGTATATCTAATTCATTATAATAACTATTCATTCAAAATCTGTACGAACCCCTACTCTCTCTTCTGTTTCCTTTTCCGGTGTCCTGTTGGTGGTGGCGTGCGCCACCACCATCTACCCAAAGCACCATGATGTTCCAACAATGATGGATGGATTAAAAGCCAGAAATCTGTATGACCATCAGCATCAAGTGACTCCGTGAAAAACCCGAACTACAAAGAGGACTATTTCATTTATGTTAGGTAGAATGCCCAAAGGGGACTGGGCGGTCTCGTGGCCTGGAACCCCTACAGATTTTATTTTTTTCTCCAGCCTTCTGGAGTTTTTTTTTGTTTTTTCTGTCCACCCTGGCCATCGGACCTTACTCCTTTCTATGTTAATTAATGTTGTCTTATTTTAATTTCTTATTTTGTCTTTTATTTTTCTTCTCTCCATTATGTAAAGCACTTTGAGCTACTTTTTGTATGAAAATGTGCTATATAAATAAATGTTGTTGTTGTTGTTGTTGTGTGTGTGTGAGACAGGAGCAGCTGAGAAAAACATGTAATTACTAAAGTCTGTTTTAAATTAATGTTTAGTTTTAGGACTCAAAAGTAATAAAGCTGGGCCAGTATATTTGAGCATCAAAGCTGAAATAATATAACTCAACTCTGATGTTCCACTGTGATGCAATGAGGTTTTGACAATATCTGCCATATGAAAATCAAAAATCTGGTTACAGATTTACACGACTTTGAAAGATGGTCACAAAGAAAGGTGACAGTGCATTTCAGTGGAAGTGCTTATTTTGTCAGTATTTATTGAGCATATTGCATGAGCCATTGAAGTTATAGGGAATGGACTACCTCATTATGTTGATCAGCCTAGACTAAAAAGAATCCTGAGAGAGATAGTCTTCAGTTTACTTACAGTTAGAAAACAGAGATGTGCTTTGCCTTTGGTTGTGCAATGGCGTATTGGGGTACACAGGGGGTTCCTAACCCTAATGTCTAAGGCGTAGAAGAAGAAAATGCAGGAGACTTGTTGGAATTCTACTTTTGAACTTAGATTTGCATTTTCATAAAAGCTCTACTCTGCTAACTAAGAAAAGAGCCTAGAAAGAAAACCCTTTACAAGCTGACTTTACCTAATGAAAAATGTATTGAATTGTCTACTACTTGAAGTATCCGCATATGGCCACACCTGTTTTATAAACATTTATTTATATGAATTTGGCAGATATCCAGCACCACTATCACGGAGGAAGATTGTGAGCTTGCCCATGACCATACAAACTTAAATTTAAACTCAGTAACATTTTCAATGTACTGTGGAACTTTTAGTGGATCTTTCTTTTGCAGGCATTACCAGAAATCAGTTGACCACAGGATGACTAACTTGGAGTATGAAACTCAAATCTGGCCCTTGAACCACTTTAAAATGGCCCAAAATTCAAAGTATGTTACATTCAGCCCTTATTGACCATTTGTTTTCTGTGACACCCCCTTTAAACTACTTGTCATAGATAGATTGTGTGTAGTCACAAACTCGACAAAAGCCACAAAAAGGTTTGGGCCAGCCACCCGTATATTGTTTGCTGGCTGCACAATTAAATGAATAATTGTACAAATGTGTACAGGTTGGAGTTCAAAAAAAAAACTGATTTGATGGCACAAAGATGGCGGCTTTAAGGGACAGCAGAGGAAGTGATGTCATCAGTAGGGCCAGAATCGGAAGTAGTATCATTGGGGCCAGGACCAGAAGTGACATCATCAGGGCCAGGTAGAAATTTCCTATAATTGGTTTGCAGAGAAGTGAGACAAAGAGTTAATTTACTCCGCCACCCACTGGTCTGGCATGGAATCACTCTAATTCAGGCCCTTTAGCTGCCTCCCATGTGCATGCATGTGACAATCCATATATTATTTAGCAGGATTGCACTTACACCTGGAATTAAAATATGTCTATGGTGTTTTCTTGCCTTAATCTGCACAGCACAGTACACCGTAGCTGCTAATTTGCAGTTAGAATGGAAGCTAACCCAAGAAAAAAAGTGAAAAGAAGGTGATATACCACACTGTCATAAAGGACTTTATTGTTGTTGCATGCTGCCAGATGTGACAGTCTCATATAGGAGATGTAGATTGCACCGGTATAAGGGCTGGTGGATAACCATCCTGCAGCTTACACTCTTAAAAATACTGGTTCTTTAATGTCATTTTATGGTTCTTTATTGGGTTTTATGAATCCTTGTAGAACTATTGCTTGGCGAAGCACCATTTCATTCTGTGATGGGTTCTTTACATATGAAGTTGGTTCTCTGTGCTTTGAAAAACATCCTAATATAGAGAAAAAAAGAAAAAAAATCTTTTCTCTATAGTAGATTACCTAGCAGGACACTAACAGATTAACAAAACCTGAACTTAGTCTGTATTACTAGACATTTGCAGCAAGAGTTCTTTTAAAATCATGAGCCACTGATATTTCACAAGTCTTTTCCCATCTGTTCATGGTTATTTACTGTATGGAGCCCATTACATATCTAAATAAATGAAGGTTCTTTCTGGACCCTTCAAGTGGTTCGGTCTTTGTAGAACAAAATGTATGTGGATTGTTGAATGAACGCTTGTGTTACATGTGAACTCTGTCCATTTCTGACTAACTGGGAAAGTGGCTTATGTAATCGATAACCAGCACGTGAAGAGGCATTGGTGAGGCTAGCATCTGGTGCTTACCCTGTGGTCTCTGTGTGCATCCCAAAGCCCCAGTGCAGTGATGGGTACAATGTGCTGATAAAATGATGCTGTCCTTTGACTGAGACATAAAACAAAGGTCCTGACTGTCTGTGGTTATAAAAGATCCCAGAGCATCTTTAAAAAAAAGTTTGGAGTCTCTCAATGTCCAGGCTAAACTGCCCATCATGGCCTCATCCATTCTGGCCGATTAATCATCCCATCTCTAATAGCTAACTATCTCTCTCACACCTTCACAACCTAGTAGCTAATGTGCTGTGAGTTTATTGGCACAAAAATGGTGCCATTACATCTTCCAGGTGAATGCTACACATTGGTGGTTGTTGAAGTGGCTTCCCACTGACTATGTAAATCACTTTCAGTAGTTAGAAAAGTGATATTTAAATGTAATTATTGTATTGTGATAAATATAAATAATTATTGTATTGTGCTGCACATCACTTTAACTGTACTTGCTGACATAATATATTTCACTCAATGCTAAATGCGGTCTCGTAGCTGCTGGTAGCTTTCCTAACCTACTGCAGTGTCCAAGAAAGAAAAGCTGCTAAAAAGAGGACACAAGGTGGTAGTTGTTTGTTGATATGTCCTGACCTGTGTTGGGTATTAAATTTGACTAGTATATATTAGATGTGTTTAATCACTATACTGTAAAGCTGGATATACTCAGCATACTGATATAATGGCAAATTGAGGGTAAGTGATTCTAGGATAACCCTTGATGAAATCCACAGGGAAGTGTGTATAAAGAATAATTTTTACAATAAAAGGAAAAAGGAACAAAATCTGTGGAACGGATGTAGTCAGGGCCAGTTAAAACAAAATAATATCTTAAAGCATTTCAGGAGGATATTGTGGTCAAGCAGCTGTGAATGTACATATTACATGGTGTTTTTATGCTTTTATTGAATTTTAATTTTGTGTTTTACCTGTATCGCATATATAAATGTGAGCAGTGCTCTAAAATTACAAATTGGAAGCACACTATTTTAAATATAATGTAAAAATGAAATGAAAAGAGCTTCTGTATTTTAAAGTCAGCATTTCACAATGTTAAGAATGGTGATTACAGTGATTAGGTAAAATCAGAAATAAGACTGGTTAAACTATCAAGAGCTGGGCTTTTCTACCGTACTTACAATTTTGCACATACTGACATGTATTAGCTCTGTAAATTCATATTCCTTTATTCAATTATTTATTAAGTCATTGGACTGATAACCATTAAGTCATTTTATTGGTAACACACAGGTACTCAGACTCAGTCAGGGGTGGTAAGCGTGTGACAGCCTTGTTGTATGAAACAGGAACAGGTTTAGAAAGTTGTGCTTGTATGTGGCCAATCTAGCGTTAATTTTTTTCTAGCCAACTAATCTGTAACAATAAGCATTTTTGATCAGGTATTGAGGCAGACAATTCTTTTAAAAGCAGACATTTAATGAGAGAACAGCAAAATTCCTCAAAGGAACACAGGGCTAAAAGCAGCTGATCAAACATCAAAAGCAGGTTAATTGTTGTTAAATAAGACCTTTTAAAATGCTAGATAAAATTCCTTCCTTAATAACACTAAATTATATTAGAATCGAAAGCACTAGATACATTACTTGCCCAAAGATTTCTTTTATGTTTAAAACCCCGAGTTTAACCACTCATGACACATAAATGTTTCTGTGTGCTTCATATACCTAGCTCCTGGAGAAAACGCAAGTATTCTTGTTTTCAGAACCATTTGATCTTTTTCCTGTAAACCACAATTTTCCTTCTGCTCATTTCTCCTCCAAACACTAAACCTTTCATTTGTACTTTTCTCTGTTAAACAACAGCATTTTCCTTTTACTGGCTAAGTGCTTCTCATCCAACCAACACCCTTCCCTGAAGGAAAGAGAATGTTGAATCCATACAATAAATTATAGGATCTTGCAAATAGAAGGATGGAAATAAATTGGTTGCCAGATCAGAGATTTTTTTTTCACTCAACTTTAAGCTTTCTTTTTTCAGAATTGAAGAAAAGAGGCTGTCCTGACAAGCAGTATCTTCTTCTGCTCTGTTGGCCATGCTTTATACATACTAGAATGGTACCTGTGACAGTTTATGTCAATATGTGTGTGTATGCATGTGGTGATGACATTTACAGTATATCAATATACAATCTACTGTGTGCCAGATTACAGCATCAGCTCATATTGTCCAAAAAACAAAAACAAAAAAACAAACAAACTCTATAAAAAAAGTGGAACTGGAACATAACAGTGCAAAATGTACACAATAATGTTTGAAGAAAAAAGCACAGTAATGTGAGTTATTTAGGTATTTATCTTGTTCTAAAAATTCAACATTTTCTTAATATTAATTTGAGCTACTCCATTTAGATGCCTAAATGATGAAAAAAAACACAGAAAGAGGCACAGCAATTTGAAAATTTTATAAACACCACTTATTGAAATAAAGAGAGACACTGACACTCTGGAAGGAATATAACTTCTCTGCTCTCAGATGGACTTTTTGTTAAGTAAACAAAAAGGGCTGTGGGGTGTGTTATTACAGTATACAGTATATATATATATATATATATATATATATATATATATATATATATATATATATATATATATATATATATATATTGGCACACTGTAGTGGTCGCATATTATAAATAATGAAACGATGATAAGTTGTAATCCGAATTGTACACAGATTTTACTGGAAAAACCTTTACTTTGGTAAGTGTAACACATAACACTTTATAACAAGTAAGTTTTTATTTTATGTGCAACCCTATACAATGTAAAAAGAAACAGAGAAAACAAATAAACAAAGTAAAAGATTCCATGTAGACAATATTCTTTTTCCAGCTCTCCAAAGCAAAACACCCTCAAAGTATGTTTGTACTGTCAGGTTTTCAGTTAATTTGGATATCAACATTCCAAGCTGAATCTAATATGTGGCAATGCCTATAAAAGTACTTTGCCTATTTTAGTAAAAATGTGAAAGTGAAAATAATTCATAAGCATATCATGGTTTATTATATTCTTGAAATTAAACCAAAAGAAAACATTAACAGATGTCTTTCATTTGCATTTAACAAATATACATAATTGTTTCATTTGATTTATATGTTTAAAAACTATGTATTTATATATAATGTAAAAACAGTCTTAATTCATAAAATATAATGTTAAGGTATTTGTACAGTAAACACACTATATTGTACTAAATGTAACCTAATACTTCTGGTCTTGTATTCATTTCTAAATGATTAAGTGTTTGTGCTTTCTTCAATGAAACAGAATAATAAGTATATAGTTCCGACTCTCAAGGTGTATGACTCATTCTCTTGTGTGTGTTTTGTTTGCCTCTTCAACATGTAAGCCTTGATTTCATACCTTTTACCTTTCCATTGTATTTTGTGTAAAGGCAGGCAACATTCGTCAAAGAAATAGCACAATGTCAGGTCCGTTTCCTATAAATTCTAAACAAAGGCATTTGTCTCACCATTCTGCTGTTTTCAGTTACAACTCACTGAGGACTTTTGCAACTGATGTAGGATTTATTCCTTACAAGCATTCAAATATAAAAGAAAATTGTTTCCAATTGGTATTCACATTCAGTAGCCTCAGATGTGTATTTATATTAGTTTTGGTGAAAGTGAAGAGTCATTTTATACATTTGCAATTTTTGTTTGTAGCATACGGAGGTTTAATCACACAGAAAAAATAGGTCATTAAAAGTCCATTAAAGCTCTTAATGCCTTGAGTTACTCTCTTTCTTTTTCAGTTTCTTGTCCACTGTAATGTAATACATTTAACACTATCCAGCATATACATTTTAAAATGTTAATTCATTATACTGTACATATGCCATGTCATTTTTTTCAAATTATAACATCCACATTCAGTTGCTTTCTGAAAAGTATCATTCCATATGCAAAAAAAACAGTGATTGCATTTGGATACAAAGCATACGAAAACCAGTCCATCATAGGTGATGACATATCCACTCAAATTCTGGCCAAGTGCCATCACCCAGACATGAGCTAAAAATGGAAAAGACATAGCAATGGCAAATCAGAAACAATTACTACAACTTATTAAAACCAAGGTAAGAGAACAATACGTTCAAACTGTAATATGCTACTCTGTAATAACGAGTCTTAAGTCTTATTTTGAATGCTGGGACTGATGAGTTTCTCCAAGTATTGGTAAGCTGATCATTTTAGAGTTTGAGTGCCATACAGATAAAGGCTCTTTCTGCTACACTAGTTTTATTTATCCCTTAAATCTGAAGGATGCTTGCAGCTTAAGATTTCTTGGATCATAGGCACCAATATAGTTTTGCAAGGTAAACAGGGGCAAAATTATTTATAACGTTAGTCTAAGCCTAACTGTATGTCTATATAAGATTTAAGAACTGGAGCCACAAAATCATACATTTTGGTCATTGCATCTGTTTTGAAGTAAAGCGTAGAATTGTAAATAATCGATTTTTAACAGCCTGACTATAAAGCATCAGAGTAGCCAAGCCAACTCTGCTTGAAATGAATGAACTAGCTTTTCAAGATTCTGCAGGTTCAGAACAAGTTTTAATTTTTTAGCATTTCTAGAGTAGGTAAGCAAGTTTTAGAAAGTGCAGAAAATCTTACAATCAAAGGTTAAAAGTGTTGTTAAAAATAGCACATATTTTTCGATTGGACCCTACAAAGGTAAAATTCAAGCCATTAAAGGTAAGGTAATTTAGAATTGCCATACTATTTACAGATTTCACTTATTAAAACAGCTTGTTCTCTTATTGAATGAAAACTCAAATGATTATTATCTATCCTCTGTAAAGCAGTTAATCAATGATGTAACAAAGAAGTGTTATTTTGTTTGAATTTACTATAGTGATAAGAGGACAGAGTCATATGGCATGATAAAGTGCTTCTAGATTTGGAATCAATCTGCACCTTTAGACTAAAGAAAATCATAAAGTCATTGCTTTTTATGTTGTTTTTTTTATTTCTCATCTTTTTTTCTGATTAAATAGTGATATTTTCATATATTAATTTTTATAAAATTAAATTTGCAGACTACCATGGACTATTAAATGTGTAACGTTCTTGAACTTTTAAACTCTAATTTACAGTTAATATAAGATAGTGTGTGTTCCCACTAAACCTTGGTGAACCTTTTATTATTATTATTATTAACTCTTTTTCTTTGCTTGCAGATCCCAAAGTGCCAATGAACTCCAGGATAACAAAAACTAAGATGGGGCCACATGGATACTCTAAATGGCAAAGCTCTCAGCCTATTTCAGCAAAATGCATTTTAAATCCAGGGAAAGTTGCAGAATAAGTAAATAAGAACTGTCTTGAGTGTTTTCTCTCAGGCTGATGACAACATTTTTATATTCAATTTTTTATTTTGACACTCTTATTAGAAGACACCCTAAAAGTGCTTACACAGATTTGATAATATAAAATACAAAAGGAAACCCACAAATGCAATATGCACATACTGTACATAAAACCACACATCTATTAAAGTCCACATTTTATGTAAGGTTCGCTGCCTTTGTATTAAATATACTTTGGGCATAGAAAGCTTTGGGTATTTAGCTTTGGGCATAGTACAATGGGAGACACAGATAAAAATACTAAAGTACATAATAATGGACTAAACAAATAGAAAACACATTTTAAGAGTTCTGCAGTGGGCTGGCTCCCTGCTCTGGGTTTGTTTCCTGCCTTGCGCCCTGTGTTGGCTGGGATTGGCTCCAGCAGACCGCCGTGACCCTGTAGTTAGGATATAGCGGGTTGGATAATGGATGGATGGATTTTAAGTTATGTGGATGCAGCAGGACATGGTGGCTGGCTCAGATTATAGTGCAAATCAATACATACTATTATACTGTGCTGAAGGCCTCAACTTTTTAGAAACGACCAGAAGAGGTTACAGGCCATAGGACTGGTCTGGAGATCAGTTAATGTAGCCTGGGTTTACAAATAGTGTAAGTTTTTCTTTTGATCTTTTGAGATAATTCTGAAGGACACATATGTCTATAGGCTGTAATCATTGTGGTTTTAAATTTTACCCCTTTGTGCAGCCTTTGTCTTGCAGCAACTGGTGAATTCTAGAATGTTTTTCTTTTCCTTAAAATGCTCCTGAAAGTGACACACATTTCCAACACTCTTGCTTATTTTATTAGAAGTTTAAACAAATCATAGCACATTGTAATACGCTATCCTGCATTAGTAAGACAAAACTGACTATGATTCATATCAAATGATACTCAGTGAAGGGCAGCGTCAGCATGTACCTGCAAAAGAGAAAAAGTAAGTTACTCCCACACTTGAAAACGAAAGAAAGGTTTCAGTTGTGTAGCTTTCATCATGCTTCCCATTTTTGTACAGTATGGAGCCTTTGTGATTGGCTTTTTGATTATTAAAGGCATATTTTAGCAGGTATTTATAATTACTTTCTGATATCTAACTGCAAATGACTATTATGCACATAATATGATGGCCTTACTGAAATAGGAGGATATCGGACATAACTGATAACTCATATGGATAACTAAAAACAGGACACACTAGTCGCAATGTGAGAAGCAAATCTGGACAGAGTATCCATTTATCACATAAACACACCCACACAGAGTCAGATAAGAACAACCATATAAATCTAACATGCACGTCTTTAGAAAAGCAGAAGAAAAACCGGAGGAAAACCATCCAGATGTGGTTAGAACATGCAAATGTAACACAGCCCACAGGAATCAAACTTAGGATGGATCTGAGAGGCGGCAGTACTAACCCACTATACAATCATGTTGTTGATTGGCTTGCTCTGTCTGTCTGTTTCACATCTGATATCCCACCTAACATACAGATATATCTTGTCACATTTCGACCATAGCACGAACAGCAAACCCATTTGGAACTTATTATAAAGCTGTCAGACATGGAGCACAGTAATATTAAATTAGTAATCTGTACGTGTACTGTGGAAATGGAAACACATCACATAAAGGCAATAAGACAAGGCCTTGTTGGATACATTTTTAAAATCTTAATTTTAGTAAATTTGTGGCAGTGCTGTGGTCACAGCAGCACCTGAGCCCTAGTTCAATCAAATGTCTTTGGAGTATGACCCACACACTAATTCCAGCTTGATAAAAACATAACAAAGACCCTACATTCATTTTTATGTATACTTTTATTAGAACTATCAACATTAAAAAATGTGTTTGGTGGCTTTTACATACTTGGCTTAAAAATGCCAAGACAAATGCCAGAAGCAAATCAAATACTTTGCAGTTTAAGTGTTTCTCAATTAACTCATTTCTGAACCTGTTTTGTCCATTGCATATTTTGTGTCCAGCATCAGATCTACAGCTGAAACTAGATCTGAACGGAATGCTAGCATGGCATATTGACCCACACGGACCTACACATACATACTTAAAATTAGTCAAACCATGTCAATTTAAAGATGACATGTATACAAAGAGGACATGAAAATTCCAATAGGTAATAAACAGGTCGGAACTAAGCATTTTGATCTCTGGAAAGCAGCAGTTTTAAATGTTTTTTCCAGCTAATATAAGAATCTAATGTTCAGATATTTTTGTGTCATGCACCATAAAATAATGCATTTTTATAATCACAACATAAAACCTGAATTGGCCATTGCATAGATAAAATCAATTAATTTTTTGCTATAATGGTTAGTAACAAAATACAGTATTCTCTAGACACAGTGTTTGAAATAATAGCAATGTAGCCAAAGAACTTTCCTATACAATATCATTTATATTCTCAATACTTTTAAATCATGTTTAGTATGTAGAAACAGCACAACTCTGAAATGGTTCATTCACTCCATTCCTGCAACTAAAGCCACAGAAAAGGGCATTTGTTACACAAGACTGCATCTTAGAAAAATACTAAGCAAATTCAGACTATGTTTCAGGATACTGGTTTGTCTGAGGAAGAGTTATTTAAACTGTCTTAGCTACAGTAAAGTGGTTTCTCTATAAAGGTTACCACATACAGCAGTTGTCTCATGTATCTTCTTACAAAAGGCATACTTCTGTCCTTGATAGATTTGCCTTGTGTTGCAACTGAGGAAGCAACAATATCTTGCAAGCCCAATTGAATCTGCAAATGCAAACAAGAAAACTTCATTATTCCCAAATTCTGGTCACTGTTTCACTCTGCCATTTCTCTCTTAAGCAAACCTGCTTCCCAATTTCAAGCTCAGTAAGCTCTTACTAGTGCGGATAATCACATCTTATTATTGTATTTCTCCTTAAGTTAAGATAGCAATCATTTTAAAGATTCAAGCATTGGACAACAAATTTGGGATGCCAGCACCTCCAAGTTCTGAGCTGAGGCATATTAATATTAGCCTGAGCCAATTCCCCAAGCAAAGAAGACAAGAAACACAATGGCTTTACAAATAATAATCAGAAATATATTAACAATCTTATAGTAAGAAGGACATTTATGTAAGTAGTTCAGTTACATATAGGTATTATTTGTTGGGAATATCTTTAAATAACAATTTTCCTTGTTTCAGTACTAATACAAAGAGTTAGACTCAAAAGAAAACAGCACATGAGTAGTTTTAGGATTTTTAACAGAGCATAATGTTAGCCCTGCGGTGGGTTGGCACCCTGCCCAGGATTGTTTCCTGCCTTGTGCCCTGTGTTGGCTGGGATTGGCTCCAGCAGACCCCCGTGACCCTGTGTTCGGATTCAGCGGGTTGGAAAATGGATGGATGGATGGATAATGTTAGCCTGTCCTAATGAGCACATAAGAAACACTGCATTGCTTCAAACAGGACTCATTTAAAAGCAATTATAAGGCAAAAAAACAGAAAAGCCAAACTCCATAATTTTAAAAGGAATCAGAAATACTGCCATCCATCCATCCATCCATTTTCCAACCCGCTGAATCCGAACACAGGGTCACGGGGGTCTGCTGGAGCCAATCCCAGCCAACACAGGGCACAAGGCAGGGAACCAATCCCGGGCAGGGTGCCAACCCACCACAGGACACACACAAACACACCCACACACCAAGCACACACTAGGGCCAATTTAGAATCACCAATCCACCTAACCTGCATGTCTTTGGACTGTGGGAGGAAACCGGAGCACCCGGAGGAAACCCACGCAGACACGGAGAGAACATGCAAACTCCACGCAGGGAGGACCCGGAAAGCGAACCCGGGTCTCCTAACTGCGAGGCAGCAGCGCTACCACTGCGCCACCGTGCCGCCCGAAATACTGCCATTTTATCATAATTTTGGACTTCTTTTTTAGAGAAAGATTGCCATCAGAGTGCTATGATTTTCCAATAAACTAGGATCAAGTAAGATAATCAGCTTGAAAAACAATATAAAAAAGCAAACAAATGTGGTAGAAATCAACAAATTAATTAAAGAAACATATTCTCTACTAGGACAATCTTGATAAAACCTTTTTGAGTCAGTAACCAGGCAGCAGGAAGCCTGTTCATTGGATCTTTAATGCGGCAAATGCTGAAAAGGGAGCATTTGTCACAGTAGTCTGTTACAGAATGGTCAAAAACATAAAGTCAGAGATCCATTTTATAATCAACTGTATTTACATAACAGTACTGATTAATGCATACATTTACTCTGATTGGTCCATTGGCTTAAAACTGTAATAATAATAATGTAATATGCAATGCTGCAATAACAAAAAGGTGCAGGTATTAGCATGTATATAAACAATGTGTGGTGTACAAACAGTAATATTTTATACACACACTGCTCTCCTGATTTGGAAGCAAAAACAGTTTTATGAAGACCTTTATATCTGCCAAGGGAGCTGACAGCAGTGATCATTATTGCAGTTTATATCCCTCCTAATGCTAATATTAGCTAAGATCCCACCTACCTACACAATATGATCAACAAACATTAACAGGTTTATCTTGATAGAATATGCATTATAGCTGGTGATTCTAATCAAATATGCCTAAAGGCTATGCTCCCCAAATTTGCTCAATATGTACAGTGTTCCACCTGGGGAAATAACATGCTGAATCGTGTTTATTCCAACCTAAAGCATGCTTACAAAGCCCTACCTCTCCCACATCTGGGGCTTGTCTGACCATCTCTTACTGCTCCTCAACCCAGCATACAATCCACTCTGGAGAAAAATCAAGCCAACCATAAAAACTATCAAAACCAAGCCTGAGGGAGACCTCTTGTAGCTGCAGGACTGTTTTGCATACACATAATGGTCTATATTTGAACAATTACACTTGGAGGAGCTCACAAAAGCTGTGGTAGGATATATTAAGTGATGTACTGATGTGCGTACAGGGGATAAAAACATATGGGTCTACCCAAATTAAAAACTATGGATGACCAGTGAGGTTCAGTTTCTGTCTCTCAGAACCCAAGACATAGCCTCAGGTCAGAGAATAGGACACATTTCAGTTCTGCAAGATTCAAATCTGTGGAGAGGCATCAAAACTGCCAAGATTGTCTATAAGAGCAAGGTAGAGGCCTATCTGATACACAATAACTCACGGCAGGTGTGGCAGGTATTACAACACATCGCCAGTTACAAAAGCAGTACACATGTGCAGATGCCTCATTGGCAGAGGAACTAAACCTTTTCTTTGCTCACTTTGAGGCAAAGTGGTCTCACACAGACTCCCAGCTGTGACATAATCACTTTTCAGGAACTTCAAGTTAGATGGCTGCTTAAGCCAGTGAATCCGAGGAAAGCTGCTGGACCAGACGGCATACTTGGCATGGTACTTAAAGCTTGTGCTGACCAGTTGACAGGAGTCCTTACTAAGATATTTAATCTGTCACTGGCTCAAGCCACTTTTCACACCTGTCTTAAGTCAGCTAATATAATCCTTGTCCCTAAAACGTTTGTCATCAATAACCTTAATGAATACAGACTGATTGCATTGACGTCAACAGTCATGAAATGATTTGAAAGACTTATTGCTCAGCACATTAAAGCCAGCATTCCTCCCACCTTCAACCCTCACCAGTTTGCTTGTAGATCCAACAGATGCATGGAAGACATCATTAATACAACCCTCCATACAGTGAGGACCCATCTGGAACACTCGGGGACCTATGTAAGGATGTTGTTTTTCAATTATAGCTCAGCGTTTAATGCAAACATCCCTACCATATTAATCAAGAAGCTGTATAACCTGAACTTTTACACTTTCTTCTGCTCTTGGATAAAGGATTTCCTCACTGGTCACCCACAAACTGTTAGAATTGGTCCCCCCAGCTCCTCCACCCTCACACTTAGCACCAGCTTCCCTCAGTGTTGTGTACTAGACCCACCTCTCTATTCCGTGTTCACTCATGACTGTACATCTAATTATTCCAGCAACATTATTATCAAACTCACTGATGACTCCACTGTGGTAGGTCTCATAACTAGTGACGATATAGTCAGCAAACAGGGACAAGGTGCAGAAGCTGTCAGTGTCATGCCCCAAGAACAATCTCTCACTCAACACCCAGAAAACTAAAGAGATGGTCTTTGACTTCAAGAGGCACAGAGCAGAGCCAGCGCCATTCTATATCAACACGGACCTGGTGGAGAGGGTCAACTCCTTTATGTTCCTGGGAACTCACATCTCTGAGGGCCTGTCCTGTACAGCAAACACTCTGGAGGTGGTCAAAAAGTCCCATTAGTGACTGCATTTTCTGAGACTTCTCCAGAAAGTGGAAATGAAAGAGAAGCTGCTGTTAACCTTCTACTGCTCAACCATCGAGACTGTTTTAGCATACTGTATTTCAATCCAGTATGCTGGCTTTACAGTAGCAGACAGGAAAGCTCTGCAGAGGGTAATATCAATGGCAGAGAAAATCACTGGCTGCACTCTGTCCTGTCTGGAAAATATCTCCAGTGCCCAATGCCTCCGCAGAGCCAGGAAAATCATTAAAGACCCTTTGCATCCTGGCCACTCATTGTTCACACTACTGCCATCTGGCAGGCAGTACAAGAACATTAAAAGTAAAACTAAAAGATCTGTAAATAGCTTTTATCCCTTGGACCATACGATTTTTAAATTTTAAAAACTCAAAGAACTGTTATAATTTTTTCCCAGTATGTACAATGATTAGTGGATAATAGTTTATTTATTTATGTATGGTAATTATTTGCTCTAGGATGTATGCTTTATTATATTATTTGTTTGTCATGGTTTGTTGTACTTGCACTGTTTACACAGTACAGTAATTGTACTATTACAATGACAATAAAGGCTTTCTATTCTATTTTATTCTATTCATTTTTACTATTATGTACCACACTCTGCAGGAAAATTCTAAGGATCTTCAGAATTCAAAAAATATTTACGGATCATATAAGCATGCATGAGTAAAACTAGAAATGAAAAGGGCATCTTTTAGATTGCTGTGATTTATCGCATTTCTCCTTGAGTAGACAATTGGAAATACATTATGCTCTCAGAGGTTTAGTGAGAAAGTCGATTAATCTAATTATACTTAAAGTGCATTTAATTTAGTTTGAACCTCCTATCTACAGCTTTACTAAAATGAGGAATATTAGAGATAACATTACATATACAGTTATTCATATTGTAGTGAATGCACTGTTCTGGATATGGATCCACATATTTTAAGGAAATTTAAAAAAAGAAGTACTTGCACTATAGTAATTAATATTTGTGCTTTGCAGTTCCAGAATCCTGGAGTTTGCATGTTCTCTATATGAGTATTTTTCTTGGATTTAAAGGATAAGCTCAGTACTTTTCAAGTCTGAGTTAGCTTTTCTAAATTTTGGCATTTATTATTTTGCCAAATGAAATTGTGTTCTAAAGTGAAGCATATTTTATAAACATTACACAATAACTAGCCTGTTCTTGCATTCTATAATAGAATTATGGGTGCCCATTGTAAAAAAGTTTTGAAGATTATTGAATTAGTGTCTTGAGATTACATACATACTGCAAAATAGTGTATACATGTCATTTCAGGAAGGAAGAAAAGCAAAAGTTGTGAGATTCAGACATTTTAAAATGACACCAGCTGTGCAGTCAGCTTTACCCTTTATCATCTTCTGCAACACCCTAAAGAGCAGGGGCATGGATTCACCTTGCAAAGTCATTGCCAGGCACTGTTTTTTGACATTGAATGTTGATGCCCAGATATGAATTGTCTATGTTCTGTAGAAAACCAGACTATAATAACTAAAAAAGTCACATATCTTATCAGTCATATTGTTTCACTATACAGAAGCTTATTTAATTTATTTTGCAAAGATATTGGCTGCTGCCACTGGATTGATAATGTATGTGTGTGCTTCAGTGAAGAAGAATATTCAGCATTTGTGTAGAATGCAATCAAAGGCTAAAAACTGAACAGACATTGTAGACATCAATTCATCCATTCCACCGTCTTCTTAACCCACTTATCTGGGCAAGCTGGAGCCAATCCTACCAAGCATTGGACACAAGGTAGAAACAACTTCTGGACTGGGTGTCAGTCCATTGCAGGCCAAATTCATACACACACACTCTTGGGCTCACCTAAGTTTAATCCAGTTGAAGTTTAACAAGTTTAGTATAGACATTTTAGCATGTGTGGAGTGGTAGCGCAGAGCTGTCAGTCCTGCCTTACAGTGGTAGTGTCTGCATGAAGTTTTACAAATTCTCTGTATGTATTTGTGTAGTATCAGTTAGTATCAACAAGTTTACTCACTTAAAAACATTCTCCTTTTACTACCATATCAACAGTTATATCATCAGAGTGACTCATGCAATAAAAAAAAACTGATACTTATTTTGTGGCTTTTCAGTCTGCTCTATTGCACATGCTACCCTTTTCATTTTCTGAGAGATTTTTTTAATCACGTGTGCACATGATGCACCATGGAATGTACGGCATACAGGTGGCTTGGCCCTTTCAAAAATCACATGTTTTTATTAAAAATACAATGCAGTTTAATCAGTTCAGTTCAGATGTACAGTTACTTGTACATAGTACAACGGAACTCTCAAAGGATGCTCAATATGAATCTCCCCCCACAGGCTGCATGTAAAATAAAACCAGAGAATGTACAGTATAAGGCAAAAAGAAGGTGCTGTTTATGAAAAAATAATGACATGATGTGAGAATGCATCTGTCTGTTATTACAAGGAACTGCAGAACACAAACACTGAAGACACTAAACTGCAGACGCAAAAGAAGGATAATAAGTAGAATATAGCTTGGCGAAAGAGTGAGGGGGCATTGTCATAACTACAGCCAAGGCACCTGATGCAAGCAGGTAAGTGAACAAGAATCTAAGCCTTACCTCGTGAAAACAGTACCAAGAATATATGATAAAATTTATTTTTTCCAGTTTACTTTTGTTGTCAGAAGCAAATGTCAAAAATGCAGAAACGTCTTCTTAAATCAAAACCTCTGCTACTATAAAGTGGACATATTCGGTAAGTTTTATTTTTTTTTTTTTACAATTTATACCCTGAGAACCATTAGTTCCATTATAAAATGCAAGAGCAGGCTAGTTATTTTGTAAAATATACAGTATAAAATTTGAAGAGAAAACTCACACCAACATGGGAAGAACATGCATAGTCCACGATTCAGGAACTTGTGGCTCTGAACTTTTCCAGCATGGCTGTGTGAGGCTGTCTTGTGTTAAACTACCATTTTAACTGCACTGTTTACACCTTACTAGAACACATCTTTTGCCCTGAAGTACAAGAACATTGAGCTAATTTGGCCATTGGTTCAATCTGTTTTTTAAATTTATGTTTTTTGATTGTCCAGCTATAAATATGGGTGAAATATTTTGTCTCCATCAAATAAAGTAATGTAAAAAATATATCTTTGGAGAGTTGTCTGAATAAAAAAAATTCAAGAAATGACTCATCTATGACAGTCACCAGTCGTGAATGCCATCTCATGTACGCATACTGGGGAAAGTTAGGAAGGTATTAAGAGGAACCTACCTAACTTTTCCATCAACATTCCCATTGGAAAATATTTTAGCAAGTAATGAGACGAAAATCAAAAGTATTTCTAGAATGTCTGTCACAGTGTGTATCAATAGATGATTTTAGGCAATGCTGGGAAGGAACTCCTCTCCATTAATAGTCAGTTGTATCTTTGAAGAGATTCTGACAGTTTTCAAGAAATAACTAACCAAAAGAATTGGATCAGGGTAAGAAAACGGCCACACAATCTTGGTAATATTTCTGTTGCTCCTTTTTTTCAAATTTAATTTTTACTTTTACTGTACATTCTAGAAAAATGGTGACGTGACAAAAGCATGCTGAAAAAGGGTGCAGTCATGAAAATATTTGAAAACACAAAAACACGTACGTAAAATGGAATGGTAAACAACAACTACCAGCATAAAAGGTTTGTTTTCATCTTCTGTTATGCTAGTGTATTTATTGTTCTTTTCAATTAACGAATATGATTTTGACATTTTTCCAAATGGTCATACAGTATTCCTAATTAAGTTCCCCTATCAAGATTTTCCATTGGTATCATACCCCTATCATACTCCTATCAATCAAATTTCACACTTTTATCATATGGGTTAAATGGAAAAAAAATTAAAAGCTAAATATATTCAGCACCACATTGCTGCTGAATCATGAAAAAATATTGCAAATGTTATATGTGTCTTTTACTTTATATATCTACAATGATATCTTCGCAGGACTTGGGAAAAAATGTGTGGAACCCATGATGCAGAAATGACTATACATCAGAGAAGGAGGTGGAGAAACTTACATTTAGAATAAACCCTTGATGACTGTAAACAGTAATCTGTAAGTAGTAAGTGGAATGCACAGGTAAGATGAAAGATCCTCAACAATGCACCAGCTGGGTAGATACTTGCTCTCTCCGGCTCTCAGACTGTCTATTCTTTGCTGTATCTGTATCTGTAACTGTATGGTGCCAAAGTTACATTTAAAATGTTTCATTAAATTACTACTATTGGGATTAGATGGGAATTATTGCTACCATTGAGCGTAAATCTTCAACAGTAAAGCTGTGTACAGTATGTGTTTCACATTTGTAAAACATGTTTATTGGTTTTCATTACTTGACAGCTATCCTAAATACATCATACTATGAAGTGTATGCTAGTATTTTCAATTTATTTTCCAAAAGGTAACCAAATGTGGCAAAAGTACTATACTTGGCTTCAGATATTTTTACTGATTAGTCCATTAATCTAGGTAATTCTATGATTTACACTTTCTGTATGTATCCGAATTCTGAATAAAGCATAACTTGGTAGCTTTCCTGGGGTTAGATTTCTAAAACCTATGTACACACAAAAAACGTTCTGAAATGCATGTGTGAAATTTTCCACAAAGTTGTGATTCATTAAAGAAAACTTGACTGGAGTACTTGCGCATTGTTACGGCAACTCTGACCCATGCATATGCAACATTTCAGAGAAAGTGGAAAATTATAACACTATTGATAAAGTAGGGAATTGCAGCCAAGCCAGATAAATGACAACTCACGCACACAATAATTCATATCAGTGGCTTTATAATGTGCAGTGACATAACAAACATATTAAACCTCAAAAGAAATGAATATTTTGTACAGAGTCTATTTTAGTATCCTTTTAAGAGGAACTTTGAAGAACTTATAGCACTAGGACCTTCTTCAGTTTATGTAGACAACCTATGGTCACACACACAGTATATACTTGGGTGATTAGCATAGACCATATAAGGTTGTTACCGGGTAGCACCTGGGTGGAGTTTGAAGCACATTCATGTATGCACATTTACAAGATTATTGTAATTTATTAATGGTAAACTTGGTATAAATGTGCGCTCGCCAGGTTTTATAAATCTGATTTCCTGTTTTTTTACATACACATATTTTCATGCTCAATTCTATGCAAATATTTATAAACGAGACTCCCGGTGTTACATGGCTAGGCTATAAAGTTGATATGCATAATTCAATCAATATGCTTCCGGAAAACAATGTAAGTAGTCCAAAAAATGTAGCTCCCACTGCTGTTTAATATTATAATGAATATCCCTTACCACGGAATCAGGTACGCAGTTGTAAGTTTTATATATGCTGTAAAACTAGGTCATAGCTATTACACTTCATCAGGAAATAAAACAGAATTTCAGCAATACTGCAACACTACTGCTTTCTCCAAAAAGTCTTGTTTAGCGTACAGTCTGAATTATAAAATACACTTTCCTATATACAGTTCATCCACCCATACAAAAAAACTTCCTGTCCTCCTTATCAGTATTTATTAATTTAGTCTGTCATACACAAATACAAAAAATGTCATTCTTTGAACACACACTCTAACAGCAATCAAATGTATTACATTTTCAGAGTGTTTCATATTCCCTGCCAAAAATAAGAAGAATGTTAAGTAATGTTAGGTGCTGTTCATCTATTTAAAGATCAAGGGTGAACTAGCACATCTTTTCTTTCATAATTCCAAAAACAGATGTTTTCAAACAAAGATGAAGAGATACATGTGTTTGAATAAACTGCTCAGTTTCAGAAGGCCTTAGAAATTTAATTTCTCTCATGGAAAAACACTTTCCCATGTGCAAAGGTCTCGCTAGCGTATGATTCTAGAATAAAAGTGTGTATTTTTCTGTTCTGTTTTTATTCATGTTTGCCAGTTGTGGGCTCTTAACAGTGTTCCAGGCCAAGAAACATAAGCACATACTTAAAAACACGGAATATACTGCAGTTGAAGAGGTTCAGAATAACAAAGCTCAAATGCCCTTAAACACATCATTCTTCCTGAACATTAAAATGGAAATTGCTCCTCTGCATTGATGTATTTTGCAATCTTTGTTGATATATTACTTCATGAATTTGAAATTATCAATATATTTCTTCCACAACTCTACAATGAACAGTGTGTTTAAAAAAAAGGATGGCTAGGTGGAGGAATCACTTTATATTATTAGGAGTTCAGCCAAGTATAATACTTTTCTTTTTGGTATATTTTTGATAAAAATAAATTATATTTATAATACTGTATATGTGATAAGCCACAATACTAATGGGTTTCTAAAAAGAAACTGCATGCCATAGCAGAGTATAACTTTTTTGCTACAGAGAAGTTTTAAGGTGGTGTTTCTGTGCACATTTTGTTTCATTTACAGTGTATGTCACTCACAGTTTTCATTCAAGGTTTTGTTAATTCAGAGATAGAGCCTAGATCAGTGTGATGAACTATGTAACAGGCCTGTGTGTGTCAAAATCAACTTGACCACTACTCTCACAAACGCATTCACTATCATATTGTATCACTTAATTACTTTTTTAGTTATTTTTTGTTATTTGTGTTGTTTCTATCATCCATCCATCCATTATCCAACCCGCTATATCCTAACTACAGGGTCACGGAGGTCTGCTGGAGCCAATCCCAGCCAACACAGGGCGCAAGGCAGGAGACAAACCCTGGGCAGGGCGCCAGCCCACCGCAGTGTTTCTATCATTATTTAGTTATTTTATTAATTATTATTTTATTATGTATCTTATGCATGGTTCATTTTTTATCATTACATCATTATTATACCATTAGCTAATCATTATTTTGTTAGGTGGTTTTTCATGGACATCGTCAGGCACCTATATACAGCAACAATGTGGCACATGGCCGACAATGACACAGCACTTTATGTCATTAAGGTGTGGAAAGTTAGGGTAGAAGCAAAAGAACAACCGTGCCTAAAATAAAGAGTATTTAGGCTGTCACACGCATGCACATGATGAGGCAGCTTAAGGGCTTTAGTGAATGTACTGTAGTTACTTTGCAAGCCAGGGGCTGGCACTGTTTTCTGATCCTCCCTCTCTCTTTCTCCCTCTGCAGACTGGGTGATCGACGGCCCTTGCATCACTGACATCATCTCCATCCTACTGGTCCCATCGCTTTCTGTAATGTACCTTCAAAACCCAGAAAACCACCTACTTGCTTCAATTCTGTTTTGGACTCATGTCTACAGACATCTCTGCAATTAATTGTATGGTTGTTTTCCTCAAACCTTTCAAATTAGACAGGGTAACCATGGTGGTACCCACAACTTTTTAACTCTGTTCCTTGAATTATTTTGCAAGAGCTTAGTTGGTTTTCAGCCTTATTTTGAATTTTGGTTAACACCTTGGTTTTGGATGCTGGTTATTAGTGATATTTTTGGAGTGTTTTCTGACCACTTTTATTGACTTTCCTTAACACTGTCATAATTTCGCTGTCGCAAAAATCTATATTAAGTTTGTATGCACATTATAACAAAGCTAAAAATTTCTTGTTAAAGAAAATCATGTTACAAGATCAAACACAGAAAACAAAGTGCACCCTTTTTACTAAGTCACTTCTTAGGAATTTGTAAAGTTACCCTGACCGCTATTGTGTTCTTCTTTTTTGAATTCAGGCACTGCTGTTCTGTTTGCCAGTTGCTGTGGTTAACTATGAGTCACATGATGGACATTGCATTACAAATGAATCTACTGTGCCAATGGTGCAACAGCAACCTAAATAAGGAATAAAAATTAAAGAAACTGAAATTAAAGCACAATCTCAGCTGTTTCCCCCAAATCCCAGGAAGAGATCCATTACCAGATAACACAACCAGGAGCTGACAGTGTTTTGCAGAAACCATCTGTGACAGGATCAGCCAGCAAACTGTACCACACAGCAAAGAAGACATGACCTTTGTCAAGGAAGGACTGAAGCCACAGCTGCAGTGAAGAATGCCAAATGGGCTTTTTGTCACTGCATGAGCCTTGGAGCTGAAGGTTGACCTTGGGAAGCAACTCATGTTCCCAGATTTCAATGCAATAGCCACACTTAGTCCAAATATTGCCCTGATGTTTTAAACAGCAAGACAAGTTGGTCAGTCATAACTGTTGATTCCCTGGGAAGACCAAATGAACGAGACGTAAGAGAGGAAGAGGGCAAGATATGAAGAACTGGTAAGTGAGTGGTAAATGAGGCAGAGGTGGGGTGAACAGTTTTGCTAATAGAATTTTGTTATAGAGGCTTCACAGGGCAGTTAATCTACAGGGCCCTTAACTTCCTTGGCATCACAAGACAGTGCATCAGGAAAACCTTCACATATCATATATATATATGATTATATATATATATATGGGGAATATCACATGGGGTGCAGAGAGAGTGTTGATTTGACTTTGGATAAGGAAGGGCTATCTGTCAACAACTTATGTTCCTTGGTCGGAAGTTGGATTCTGGTCAACCCCAACTGGCTCACCTAGGCTAGTGTGTATGATTCTTGAAAGACCCAAAATAACCTATGATGCCAGGTTCAATCACTGATGATGTGACCAAGTGTATTGCAAGATGTGTGAAACAACACATCTCCTCCCATTCACCTCCTGATGCTTTTAGAGCTGTTCTTTTTAGGATGACACCTTATTTTTTCCAGCACATGCACAATATAACATGAGCATATGCTTGGCTAATCCATTTCACACACTCATGTACCCATTATCCCACTGTGCTACTTTGCACTTTCAAACTTTGGAAAAAAAATGTAAAGTATTCACATGACATGAATTCTGTTTCATTATAATGAAGCGTATTGTTTTTGTATTTAAGAAAATATATAGTAATTCAAAATATTTTTTTCATTTTGAAAGGCACTATCCAAAATATAAACCAACCTTGGAAAATGTTTCATTCCATCATAAACTATATGTATGCACACATAAGGTTATCAGATTTGAAATTTGTTATTTTTGAATTGTACAGCACTGTGTAACTTGGAAAACATCATGCGCTGACTGTTGCATTTGATACACAAACAAATAGCTAAATAAACATATTAATGGACTGTGAAATAAGCACAGTAGGGCAGAACACCATACAAATTAGATGATCATTAGAAACTAATTTAGCTATATATTTAATATATATTTCTTCATATAAATATTTCTGCAAATATTACAAAGTCAAAGTGCTTGATTGTACTGTTGTGTTTGATCACACACACACCAGTAGGGTGTGAAGTCACAATTTGAAATCAGACTTACTTAATTTTTAAATTAACAATGTGGTTAATTTGTTAATATGTTGATCAAAATAAGCCATTGGGGGTGGCTGAATAAGGCAAGGTTACACAAAAAGGAAAAACCTGAGCTTTCTAATTCACACCTATCGATCAGAGAACAGGATAGTGTCCTTAGTCTGCCTAGTTGGTGGTTAGTGCCTTTTTCCTAGGTCATTCTTCTTGTTGTGGACTTGTGATATAAAACTACGTGTCACCTGCAGAAGGACTACTAAGGATTTTTGTGTGATGAAGTTCCTCACCCCTTGTGTAGCAAAGGTTAAAGCTAAAACTCATTTTGAAAATGGCATTGTCAAAGTAATTTTAATAGCTTCAACTATCCAGGATATTCATCCTGGATTTGAATAAGGTGATTTAAAGAACAGCTAAGAAAAAACATTACCAAGATCATGCATTGCAATTAGCTGTTTAATTTAATGCAAACCTTTCTATCAGCAAACATATCTAATACTTATTTTATTCTGGAATTTTTTTTTTTACAAATGCACTGTATAAGTGTTGGTTAGCATAAGTACAATTTCCTGGAAATGTCTGGATTGCGTGGCACGGTGGCGCAGTGGGTAGCGCTGCTGCCTTGCAGTTAGGAGATCCGGGTTCTCTTCCCGGGTCCTCCCTGCGTGGAGTTTGCATGTTCTCCCTGTGTCTGCGTGGGTTTCCTCCGGGCGCTCCGGTTTCCTCCCACAGTCCAAAGACATGCAGGTTAGGTGCATTGTTAATTCTAAATTGTCCCTAGTGTGTGCTTGGTGTGTGTATGTGTGTGCGCGCCCTGTGGTGGGCTGGCGCCCTGCCTGGGGATTGTTTCTGGCCTTGCGCCCTGTGTTGGCTGGGATTGGCTCCAGCAGACCCCCGTGACCCTGTAGATAGGATATAACGGGTTGGATAATGGATGGATGGATATCTGGATTGTGATGGAAAATTACATTACATATTTATATAAATATTTATGAAAATATGCTTTCCTAGAGCAGATCAATGACCAATCATAGGACACAATTAATAATCCCTAACCAGTATAAGCATCACAGTGCTGAAAAAGAAGAAAAAGTCTACCTACCATAACCAAACAAACAAACAGAAGCAGAAAAAGTAAAAATAGTCGAAGATATATTTAAAAAAATGACAAAATGCACAAGCACTGATAGAAAACATGTTTTGAAGTCATTTGAAGCATTAAAAAATCTGATTCATCCAAAATGATAAGAAATATTTATAATCTGACTATGCTTGCTGGTCTGTTTATCCACAATATTCAAAAACTCTGACCTTGCCTCTGTGTATCCAAATTTCTATTTCTAAATAACTCACAGTTAAAAATAGTAGTAAGATAAAAATGAGGAAGGTTTTGAAATGCAATTTCAAAAATTTATTAATATCAGATGGCGTCATTATTCTCAAATCAAACTCAGCTGGGAGGATGACTTTCAGAAATTGCTGCATATCATTTATGAGAATATTTCTTCTTCTTCTTTGCTAGAGTGAAACCACAATAAGAAATTAAAATAGAACCAAAGCAAAAAACTATCTTCATAGCCATAAATTAGCCTGAGCACTTCAGCAGAAAATGGACAGAGTGGATTTTATTTTTCTGATTCAGTCATATAAAGGTCAGTAACCACTCTGCCTGGGTGCTCATCTAGTCATTGGGTGTTATGAAAACAGTAGGCTGTTCCTGCATTGCTGATAAGGGAAAGTCATATTGCTAAGTTTCTATAATTTTAAGGAGGGTAAAGCAATTAACTTATAATTTTCACATAATCATGTGTACACGGAATGTAGGTAAATGCATACAGACTATAAGCATGCATTCATCCATTTTTTAATCCACTTATCCACTTTCAGATTCGAGGGATAAACTTGCAGCTGACATGTTAAGAAATTATTATTTATGTACTTTAAATAATGTTAGCACATACTCCTTTACACTGTATTTTTGTTAATTTTATAACATATCTTTAAAATCACCCGAACTCAATTAATAATGGCTAGAATAAGTATAAATTGTGTACAGGCAATATTACCTGGTAAAAGACAAAGAATGATGCCAACTGTCACTTTTAAATAATCATCCGAAGATGACATCCAGCACCACTGTGTATTTGTGCCACAAGAAGAAAGAAAAGAATACAAAAAAGTGGAAACCCCCTCAATCCAAAACAAGGCACAAAATGATATTGCAAAAACTTCATAAATCAAATGCAATTTTATAAAAAAAAAAAAACAAGGTTTTAATCAAAAACATCATTTTTCTATTGTAAAATAAGAATGTGTTTTTGTTTTCAAGATAAGATACAGTGACAAAATGATGAACAAAATGCAAATGTTCTTTCTTGCTCAGTTAGAAATAGCCAAAAGGGATTGAATATTTTAATTTTGTGTGCAACCAAATAGCAAATCTGTTTCTTTTTTTTTAAATATGAGGCGTATGGGACAAATACAATCAAACCTGCTTAGGGGAGTGACTGTGATTGAATGAAGCATTTTTCCTAGGCAGCATTAAATAAATATCTCTGTGGTGCATAGATTACATATCAAAGAAAATAAATCAAAGAAGAATATCCTTAAATTCCTCCTATCCATCTGTTAAATCAAAATCGCTATTCTGTGCATACTTGATGTTGGATTGCACTACATCTACAGCAGTACAAATACTAAGATGAAACATACTTTAAGAAATAAACTTGCTTGAAAATTTGCCATAAAAATTAATATACGGTAATAAGACAATTAGAAGGCTAAAACCTTTTTCAGCTAACACTGCTAGACAAACACATTTAAAAAAGTTTTTGCCTTTCAACTGCTTAAAAAATTAAGTGTGAGTAGAAGGCATACTGCAGTGCTGAACTAGTGCCGTTTAGGAGAATTGTGGCATTGATGCTGATAACCCTGAGACAAGAATGTAATGGCTAAAAGTGTACAGCAAAAAATAGTTGGAAAAAGTTGGGCTCAAGCAATTTAAAAATATGAAGTGGAAGCAAAATTTCTACATAATGTGACAGTGGTTTCATAGACTATGTAAATGAATGAAAAATTGCATGAACCCAGCAGTGTTCACTACGAGAAAACTAGTGCCATTCATAATGTTCATTGGTATCTTCTGTGTAAAACATCATGATGCGGCCAGTCATTTTGGCATTTACTTAAGCACTGCATAGTAATTCAATTTGTACATCCTTGTTGCAAGAACATGGTTAGCTTGCTAGTCAAACAGTGTAATTGGGTGCCGAATAATACGGAAGCATTTGAAGTAGTGAAGCAGTTACAAACAGCATATCATATCTTTTATTTTATAGAATTAATTAATGTGATATATATCTCTGTATTGTCTCCATAATCCTATCCTTTTCTTGGTTTTGCAATGCAGACAATGCTAAACCTATGCATTAGGGAATAAAAAGTATTAGTTTTGAGAAAATAATGTGATTCAAAACAATAACAAGTTTATCTTGTTGAAAAAATTATCAATGGTTTAAATGAGTGTTCAAATTTCAGTAACACTTTAGTTTAGGTACTGCAAAAATGCATCTATTAGTCATTTACTATTATGTATCAAGACCTTAGAGAAAAGCCAAGCAAAATGACACCTTTTATTGGCTAACTAAAAAGATTACAATATGCAAGCTTTCGAGGCAACTCAGGCCCCTTCTTCAGGCAAGATGTAACCAAGTGTATCATGACCTTAACATACAATTTTTTGGGTCTTCAAAACATTTAAAAAGCATCAGTAAAGTGTTTATTCATCTCTGTAATGTGACCGACTAACAAAAACTTCACTTTGGAGTGGGCTGAGGTGGCTTAACTGAGATACATTTCTCTTGATATTACATAATTAGTATAAGACCTGTGAATCCTTCATATTTTTACCATCATGTCAATATGCCACACTGCACAGAGATTAATAACCTATCTACTGATGCTTTATAAATGTTATGAAGACCAAAAGAAGCTTTTGTTTAGGTCTTGTTACATAAGAGTAAATGAATAATAAATGCATTTTTGCAGTACCTAAAGTGTTACCCAAATTTCACACAGAATGAAATGCTTCCATTCTGGAGCGAATCATAACTGAGAGTCAAAAAGTGAAAGTACACGAGAAGAAATTAGTTACAGGTCAGCTTAATAGAAATAGAAAATATATAAGTATTTATTGGGGGTCTTATGGTTGTGCATTGCATTCACCAAAAAAATTACTAAGGGTGCACGTTTTCTCATCATTATGACTCAGTATCTCATAAGTATAAGATAAATATCTAATAATTATGACTTAGTTACAAGATAAGATCTTGTAATATCTCGTAACTTTGAGATAACATCTCATAATTATGAGATTAGATCTAATTGTAATTGCAAGAACTTATCTTGTAATTATGAGATAATAAGCCATAATTACAAAATGTTATTGTGTCATTTTTTATCCATGTACGGTGGTTTTTCCTTCAATGTTCCCAAAAATATGAAGAGCATAGTCATCCTACAGGTACAGGACTATTGGCCTTCACACCAGTAGATTCAGGGACAATTTCTACCTGCAAATTATAAGGTTACTGAAGAGTCAACACTAGGAATACTAGCTCTGTTATTTGGCTTCAGCCCAAACATTATGATGCCCTGAAATAAGGGGACCATGTTTAAAAAGTGTCTTAATATCTACATGGTGTGATAGAAATTTGTGCAAATACCTTTATATCAAAGAATGCAACGTGCAGTTTAACCACGTTTGAATTGTTTGATTTATAATTTTAAACTGTGCAGCAGAAGGGTAAATCAAGGAAAACTGTGTCTTTGTCCCAAAC
This sequence comes from Erpetoichthys calabaricus, assembly GCF_900747795.2. NCBI lineage: Eukaryota > Metazoa > Chordata > Cladistia > Polypteriformes > Polypteridae > Erpetoichthys > Erpetoichthys calabaricus. The sequence goes on along the minus strand of NC_041394.2, from coordinate 211,877,763 downwards.
ATTATGGAGGCCACTGTATGTAATGTCCACCTCCTCTCTGTTCTGGCTGTGGAGAACCTCTTAACTGAGCTGTGCTAGCATTTAAACTGACCAAGGAATGCATGTCTTGGACCCGAGGATGTCAGTTCCTCCTCTACTTCTTTTTCTCTCCCTTTTTGCTATTAGTGAATCAGCACCTAAGCTCTCAGCCACCATGCATGGCACCCACACTTGAGCTTTATATGTCATGAATCTGTCAGATTGTGTCCCGTGTTCTTCATGTGGGCTCCTTTTTGTCTCTTTTTTGTGTAACATAAAGTATGTTTCATATATGGATTTAGGTTTTATTTGTAATATTTCATTATTGAGTAGTATAGTTTCCAAGTATGGTCGCATGTTCTTTAATGTCCGTTGTTCTTTGTTGGTGGTCCCTCAAGAGGTGTGTCAGTCTCTGTATGGAACCACCCCAGCCCTTTAAAGGCTGATGAGACCCACTAGCTAAATGCAGCTCATTGACTGTGCTTCGTGGTTTCAGTGAGTTCTATTTATTTATTATACTTTTGTGATTTCCTGGATTTCTGATTTTCATGCACTGTTTTGGAACCACTCTTCCTGGATTTGCATTTTGGGATTTGTTTGCTGTGGAATTTCCTATTTCATGCAACTCTTGATGTGTTTTGTGTGTTCCTTGGTGCTTTTGTTAACCCTCTTTGCTTTCTATTTCCATTAATAATTCATAAAAACATAATCAGCAACCCTAGTGTTTTCACTTTGAAATGTGCCCACTGTTAAAACTAGGTGCATTAGATGAAAATTACAGAAGGTTCTGAGTTGGGGTGTGCCCACCAATGCAGGAGGACCTGTATTCACATACTAATAAAACATAAAGGAGGAGCACAGCTGTAAAGTATAATGCATACTTGATCATTGTGTGTGGAAGTGCCACTTCATTCCTTCATTCATTCATATACTGCCCCGCCAGGCAATGGCAACAATAATCTGACCATTTTTCCAACAATCGATTCTGCTGGACACAGCATATTTTAATCATTATGCTGCTGACGCTTTCCAAACCTGCCATTCGTTGCATGTGGATTGGGCAGTATGGAATAGCATTCAACAAATTTACATAGCATATTGGGCTTTGTTGTGTGCACCTGATTTGGCTCAGGTCAAAATGGCATTACATATAAATGTGAGTTAGTACTGTATCTTTGAAAAAATCGGTTCACAAGTGCCTCTGTATTACAGCGTCCATGGTGGTCTTTTCCAACCAAGATTTGCTGTACTTCTTAGTCTTTCACACACATGTTGAAAAGCAGAATTCACTAAAATTGACATTTTTTCAAATAAAGCAATGCTAACACAAAGACTTTCATACTTAGCTTGTATGATGCAATCAACGCAGAGCAAAAAGCTATTCACCTTTCCACGCTGAATTCAAAGGAAAATTTATGTATGGTGCTATAACTCTTTCCGAGATTTCAGCAAGCTTGCATTGCCCCACTCTCTAACAGAACATGCAAGAGTAAAGTGAACAGGATATTAACAATTTTATACTGAGGCTATGTAGCACGCTTTGAAAGGCTACAATCCTTTTTATTTTATTATTGGATTTATTTTGTGTTTACCCTTTTTCTACTTTGAATTCAAAAGCAGATGAATAGCTATCTTATCTCTTATGGGGCAAATAAAACAAACTCATCATGAGAAAAATAATATGTTGATACCAAGCTTAGAGCACATTGTGAATCAAATAATTTTGTATTATTTTATGTGTTTACATTGTGCATGAATCTGTTTTTCTCTCACAGTGCTACTTAACTTATTACAAACTAATGCTTAATGTGTGTATCTTGCTCTGAAAATGCCTGTTTTGCAGTCCAGCGCTCTCTCTCTGATCAACCACTGTGACGGAGGTTTCTAAACAGCAAGCTAGTTTTTGATCAGCCTGGGAGGGTTTGTAACCTGATCTTAGGTGTGAACACACTACTACTTTATAGGTATTCAGCAGACAGAAGTCACTTCTCCGTCATTATCAGCTTTTCTTGAAAAAGTGACAATAAAAAGTTTTTAGCAAGTTTTCTGCTTTTCTAAGTGGATTATCTGAAATATTTTTGAAAGTTCAGGTACTAAAGACCTTGAAGAACACACAGGTTTCGCCGCAATGGTCTTGTATGTGTTTTCACAAAACTCCTGTACTTGGGTTGAGAACCACTGTTTAATTAGGAATTTAGAAGCTGAATATATTCCTGACCCAGTTATTGTCTGCATATTATTATAGCTGAGTTTGTCCTGAAAATAAAAATACATGACATTTTGAAATTATTGTTTGTAAAGTTCATAACATTTGCACAAATGCATGGCCGAATCAACAAAGTTCCTTATTTTACCCTCAGTCTCCATAGGGTTAAGAAGAGTTTTATTGTGTAATAAAAATGTATTTATTAAGAACGTTTATCTGGTCTTTATGTAAACAAGTGAAAGGTTTACAGAACCTTCTACTTGTGGGTGCTTATTGCTACAGGACTGTATGCTAAGATACTCCCAAGTTCACAACATTATAGTGCTTGTTTACTGAGTTTTTCTTGAGCTTCACTAAACATTTCTTCTTCCACTCTGCAACTCACTCTCCACACCACACGTGATCAGGTCTCTTTTTCTTGTCCAGTATACCTCCCCTTCTTCACTTATCCATCCACCCTAAGTCTTTAGCTTTAATTATGGCTATTTTTTGTGAGCCCTACCCATCACATCTGCTGGTGGCCTTCATTTGCATAAACCAGATAGCTCCAATCAGCTGACTTAAAATGTTTGTCTTCTGGCTCTGTGTTAGCACTGCACTGACCAAGTACATGGGGCATTAGCATTACCTACTCATTTCAGTATTATTATTGCCAAGTCAAAAAACACAGATTAGCTAATATTCTTTTTTCTATAATGTCACCAAATTTCAATTAAATCACATTTCAGATTTTGGAATATTTTGGTTTTTGTTTGTTGGGGTGCTTTTTACCCTTAAATATGGAAACATCAAAATGATTTTTTTTGGTTTCTTAATGGACACCTAGTGCCCTAGATGTACAATCCTGCCAAATGTAATTTTCCTAACTAAATGCGACATGGTATTGTTGCTGATGAGTTAGTCAATTTTGAATTATACTGTATATATATATATATATATATATATATATATATATATACAGTACATGTATTGTCACGCACTTGCAAGTAGGAGGACGTTGGTATGGACCAAGTGAAGAAAATTCCACGCCAGGCCAGGGGGTGTCAGGGTGCACTAAACCTTCTTCTGTTGCCTCTGTAGACCAGACACGGGAAAACCTGTCTGACTCATCCCTGAAGACACCACTTCCGGTGCCCAGGACGATGTCACTTCCGGTCCAGGTGCCTAGGGCGACATCATTTCTGGTTCTGGCACTTGTCACCTCCAGTTCCGGTTATGATGTTGAAAGAAGATCACTTCCCGTTCCCATAGGTCACTTCCAGGTCTCGGTCTATAAAGTCGCCATTTTTACAACCTAAGTCTGTTCACTTTTGGATTCCATCACAGACACTTCCGTACTGTTTTCAAAACCCACTGCAGCCAGGGATAATACACGGGTGGCTGCCCCAAACCTTTTTCAGTGTGTCAGGTCGCTCAGTGTGTCATATGTCTCTGGCGCTTGCGTTGTGAAGAGGTGGGCTCCTCCGAAACCCCCTCTTAAATGGTGATACAATGGGAAACAAATACAGTATTTTTTACCACCTCTTTGCTTGAGCTGCATCTCACACAGCGCTTCAAACATTTAAAAGCCTGTACAGCAGCTGTCCTACACTTTGTCTTTTATTTCTGGCCCTGGGCGTGGTTAAATCTCTTGGCACAAAGTATCATCTTACGGGATGTGAGTTCTTGATATTTTTTAGTTTATAATTTAATCTGAAATTCTAACATCACATTAAAGTTCAATAAATTCTGAAAATAATGATACCAAAGATACAGTATATACAGGTTTTAAAATAAGCCAGATTTAAAGTGTGACAAAAAAAGTGACAAACATGTCACATAAAATTGTTGCACAAAATCGTTGCACTTTTAGGCTTAGGATTTTATATATATATATATATATATATATATATATATATAGTCACACACATGCGACTAAGAGCGAGCTGAGTGGACCAAGTGGAGGTAATTACCCACCAGGCCAGGGGTGGCGGGGTGCTCTAAACTTATTTCTGGTATCTCTGCAGACCAAATACGGGAAAACCTGCTCCGGCACCCAGACTGACATCCCTTCAAACGTTCCGGTCAAATGACATCACTTCTGGCATACAGCATATAAAACCTTCATCTTTCTAAACCAGTTCAATTAAATCTGGGAACTCAACCAAAGAGTATCCTCAACATGGCTGTTTAAGAAATGAGAAGCTACTCGCTGCATCAGTTCAGGTTTAATAACTTGTTGCCAGCTGAAACATATTAATCATTGCAGTACTTACCCAATAGAAAGCTCTTAAATATTTGCATATTACTTAACCATACTACACTTTATTTATTCATTTCTTTATTTTTGTATGAATTTAATTGTACTATGTATAATTGACAATAAACTTGACTTGACATGCTGGTTAGATTTTACCATAATGATCTATTAGAGTGATTATTAATGGAATATTGGGCTCCACATTCAGTAAATATAACTGCAATATAGCGTAATTATCCTAATGTACTATACAAAATGGGACAGTGTGTATAAAGAATTACCTTCTGTAATACCTTAAATTACAAGAAAAATACATCTTAGTATGTATATGTCACGGGATGTTGGAGCCTAACCCACCTTGCAAAGCAGGAATAATCTCCTTGTCAGGGCACCAGTGCATCGCAGGGCGAACACACACCAACCAAACACTAGGGCCAATTTAGTATTGCCAATGCACCTAACTGCATGCCTTTGGACAGTGGGAGGAAAACAGAGCACATGTAGGAAACCCACACAGACAATAGGAGAATATGCAAACTCCACACAGGGATGACCTGGGACAAGAACCCAAGTTTACTTACTGCAAGGCAGGAGTATGTATAATATGTATTTTCTTAAAAGGTTTGTCTATTAATGATTAATATGTTTGGAGATTGTCAGAGAAGGGAAACCGAACCTAGGTTAGGTTGATTTTCTAAATTGTTCACGTGTGAGTGTGTACATGAGTGGATGTGATAGTCTGATACCCAGTCCAGGGTTGGTTCCTGCCCGATGATGCTAAAATTGGCTTCACTCCAACATTACCCTGAATTTGATTCAGTGGGTTTAAGAATGTTATATTTTAATTTATTTAGCTTTGGGTTAACCTAATGTAAAAACTAAAAAACAGTCAATTATGAGTCCAAGGCTTAACATGGAATCCCTTGGAATTCATACAGAAACAGAAATATTTATTGGCAAAGGAAAGGACAATCTGGGAGACAATGCATAACTGACACAATGTAACTAAATCTAGTGAAACACAATGGATCTTGCTAAAGTTGATACAGGGCAATGCAGCATCTAAATGGGACATAAGTGAAAGGTCACATTAAACACTAAAACAAAGTAGTTGCATCTTACTTAGTGCTTTGCATTTATCCCTGGAAACATTATTTCAATAAGGACATCCTGCTCTGTTTTCTGATTCTACATTTTTGTGATTCAGTGGATGATCCTATCTTAACAATTGTTTAAGTGAACAGTGTAGTATATTCCTGAGCTAAACAATGCTTTTCCACATCTGCAGCTTTACCCTCACCACTGACTAGAATGAATGGTTTAGCAGTTAAAATTCTATATTTGATACTACCCTTTATATAAAATTTGTCTCAATTTTGGTTGGAGACTCAAATCAACCAGTTCTGTGTTTCCCCAGTAATGATTTCTATTTGATTAAATATCTCTTAAATATATGTGTATCTATCTTAATTTTTGCATTAACATGACAAATTTGTACATTAGAAAAAACTTTAGCAACTTTAGAACTCATGAGAAGGCTATATAAGTGGAACATCAAACCACTAAATATTTAGAAGTACTGTAAACCAAAGAAAATAAATTGAAAAAATATTCTTATTTTGACTGTACAGCTTCAGAGTCTCCAGTGACCTGCCCTTGATCTCACCTTTCAATTTGACCTGTCTGGAAAGTTAAATTCAGTCACAAGCATGACATCTATAAGGAATGAATACTTGAGCAGGCTGTCCGCTCCCAGTTACAGCTAATTTTTGAGATCCTTGAATTTAGTTTACTTTGTGCTTCATTTTAAGTATTTCTGTTTGATTTTTTTCTTATTTTGACATTCTGCTTTTATATTCAATATGGTGAACTGAAAGTATTCTCATATTTCAGATAGTTAACTTCAGCCTTACTTTCTGCTATACTCCAGTCCTCTTCAGATACTGAACTGGTGCCAGCTTTCTGACTACATACACATTGACTTTAACATGATTTTTTTTTTGCAATTCTTGGCTATAGATGTCAGCTTCTGGTTTAATTATAACTCATGTCCTTGTAGTAGGAGGAATAACTAGTTGGATCCAAACTTTGATTTCATCTTCTTTGCTCTTAGACTCCTACAAGGACTGCATTGCCTTCCTTGAGGCAGCTTGAGGCAGCTTTCCTGTCAAAGATAAACTGAGCAGAAGTGTAGATCAGGAGGAAACACGTGGTTCTGGGTGATTCAGTGCTAATTGGGGTGTATTATCTTGTGGTTTACAACAGCAGAAGCAAATTACACAAAAGTGTAAATCTTAAGTTTTAAGCAGATTGTAGTCTGATTGTGTGATTAGATCACAGGCATGTTTGTGATCAGTTGCCATATGAGGTAAGATAAGGTGAGGTGAGGTTGGGATTGTATAGTAAAATGAGCTAACTTCGTCCAAGTGCAAATTCTGTGGCAAGTGATATACTTCCCTCTGTATAGCACACTATGTATTGCAGTAGTATGTGACCCATTGTGAAGCATCCCCCCTGCATCACAGGGAGCTTTCATTTCTATGGTACGAAAATATGATAAATATTTCTCACGACACCTCCACCCTTCTAGCAACCTGTAAAACTATCAGACTAAAATGGCTGACAAGCAAAGAAATGTATAAGAAAGAGGGAGAGAGAGGTTAATGACACTGACAAGCTTTTGAGTTGAAGGGACCTTGCCACTAGTTTGAAACAATTAAGCCAAAATAACTATGTAGCATAACAATGTGATGATTTTTGGAGTGTTGTGAAGGGCGATTCAGTAGCCTGGAGGTATATACATAGTGCCCTATCAGCATATACTAAATGCAGTATCAGTGGCCATGGACAACTGGCAAGAGGTCACTGCATTTTCCTTGCTACAGTACACATTATATATAAATCTATAACTGTGGTGCAAAAAAATTTTGTGTTAAGTTTGACGTTCTTTCTTGCAACAATATTTATTGTACTGGTTGTGTGAAGAAAGTGTTTATTGGACAACTGAGAACAGCAAGAACACCAGAAAATATCAAAATAGTGAGACAGGCTGTAGAGCGGAAACATCTGCATTTACCACATGGTTAGTTAGTAGTATTAAACTTTTCAGATTGGACTGTTTGCCAAATGTTGCATCAAGAGTTATTATGCCATTTATTTGACACAAACAGCACAATAAATTTTTTAGAAATAATTTAGCTAGAAGTCTCAACTTTTGTACTCTGTTTATTGATTTTCTAAATGAAAACCAGGATGTTAAACTCATTTCAAAAAATGTATTGTTAATTATGGAGCTCATCTGAAAAAAATATGTTATTTAAGACATCGTAAATAAACTGCATTCATTAATTTTTTTTTACTACTTTATTACATGTATAAATAAACAGCATTTTTCTAGTTGAGGTTCTAACAAGAAATTGGTGATTCTCATGTGAATATGTAAAACACGAGTCAAAGGTTCCCCTTTATGTCCTGCTGGCGACCGTGGCCACAGCCGCTCTGTAGCAAAGAGATATTGATGCCGTTTACACACCAAAGAACCCCAAGTTCATGGTCCCTGCTTCCTCCCCTCAGGCTTTCGTTTCATGTTTAACACAGAGTTTGTTAAATTCGAAAAGCAGACCTATTATTTCAAGTGAAATACTCTAGGCTGGAAGTTATGATTTTGGCTTTAGAGCTGAAAACATACATGTGTTTTTTTTGCAAAAATACTGTTAAATAAATGTTTCTGGTTTTCTTAGGCCTCCTTTCACCAACCCATAGCATGATGTCTACAGTGAAAAAGAACACTATGTACAAGTTTAATGGTGTATGTAATGTCAGCACCTTTATGTACGGAAATGACAATGAAATGACAGACAGAGAAGAATTAAAGGAGAAACTGTCCTTCTATGCTTGAGGTTTACCAATGGTTTACACCTTGTGGTGAACTCTCTGTCTTTATTTTCATGAAGTCTCTTGATTCGTAATATGTACTAGGCATGAACGACTTTACTGGGGAAATTGAAAATCATTACAATATCTTCTGGAAAATATACATGTATCCTGTGATGAGTTTACTTTATTATGACCATTTTTATTACTGAAGGTTACGATTTCAAAACCATCCTTAACCTTCTTTCCAGTTTTCTAGAATTAAATATTAATTTCATAACAATACTAAAATTAGACTCAGACAGTGCTACCATTTCATTCACTGTATATCAAGGAGAGGACAACAAGAAAACTATGTTGAACCACTCTTCTAGGAATTAAGAGTCTTTATTTTGTTCATGGTTTATTCCTGTTTCTGGCCGTCTTTGTTAAGAATAAAACTTAATATAATATCTACTTACCATACAGAGAAAATGGGAAAAAGAAAGGCTAAAATGGCAAATGAGAAAATTATGCATTGTTGATGATTTTCAGTAAAAGCTGTTCTTCCATTTTTTTGAAGTATTCAAAAATCAAGAGCTTTGAAAGTTTCACCTGTAATGTGACTATGAATCCTCAAATTACCCAATATGGCATCAAATTCTATGGTACCCAATGGCTCCAATTTTTTGAGTAATTTAAAGAGAGTGTGCTCCAAAGTACTTGAGAATCTGATGAAAACATTTTGCAAAATACTTGTTCACTGTAAGTGCACCGGGTCTGCGGAAATGGCGAATCGAACGGGATGTGGTGGACTGCGTCTGGGGAATGACCATCCATCCTGATGAGGACCGGAGAAGGCAAACGGAAGAAAGACTGTTTTGTGGTCTTTTTTCCTTTCCAAGTTACATTTTTTGACTATTTATTAACTATTTTAGTACTGTTTTTGTATTTTTAGTATTTTTATTGTAGCTTATTTACTTATTTATATATAATGAAAGGAGACCTGGGTCCTCATGTATAAATGGTATGTATGCACAAAACTATTGTGTACACCCGTTTCCACACTGACATGAAGATGTATAAAAACTAATCTGGCGTAAAGCCACATACATTCCCACACCTGCCTTATCTGGTGTGTACGCAGTGCTACTGTTCCAGTGTGGCTTCCCATTCTTCACATCCCTGATTCAGCTTTATCAAATACATTGAAACTATCTGCATATTGTTTATAAATTTAATGCATCTGATTGTAGTTAATCTGAAACAATATAATGGTGTATGGAATGGCCAAACTATTCCAAAGATCATAGCTGCTTTAGCGTTGTTACTCTCAGTACACCACTCAAAGTATTTTAATCCATTGTATCTGAGTGTAGAATCACAGCTGCACAGTAGCTGATCAGAAAGCTCTACGGCGGGCTGTGTCAAGAGTGCAGAAGATGGATTATCGGGATACAGCATCTACCCTGGAGAACATTTAGAGCACACACTGCCTCTGCCATGTGCATAGTAAATTTGAACTTCTCCCATTCGGCAAACGCTTTAGAGCCTTTCCTGCATGAACCTCGAGGTTCAGAAACAGTTTCATCCCAAGAGCTATAAACGCACTCAATCAGTTCATCAAGTGGTCCCGGTATTTACAGATGATAATGAACTGGCTTCTAAGTCAATTTAGATTTTCAAGAGCTATCTTCTTGGAGCTCTTGATATCATTTTTAAGATAAAATGCATTAAAGTATGTATATTACATTATACAGATACATTTTTAACTTCATTTAAATAATTCATACTGTTAGTAATTAAACCTGTGGCCACGGTGGTGCAGGAGATTGGTCCTGCCTCGCAGTGTATGCTTGCTGGGACTGGATAGATAGATGGATGGAATAATTAAACATGTACTACAAAGATAATTCAATGTTTTTTAAAAGTTCTGAAAAATCTGCGTTCTAAACTTACTGATAGTTTGACATTTATTGAAGAGCTTATTGTGTGGTGTTTAGTGGAAAAAGAAAAGGAAGGACAGGAATATGGGGTTGCTACATTTGAACAAGACAGTACTGCCATATTAAATTATTTCACTGAGGGTGGCGCATGTCCCAGCAAGCATCTTGCGAGAGGCAGGAACAATCTCTGGACAGAGTGCCACCAGGTTATCGCTACCACTGTGCCACTGTGCCCACATGTTTAATACATGCTTTAATTCACTTCATCATGAAAATTATATCAAATATACATTTTAGTATTTAAATTGTTTAGAGAGCTGTAATATCATGAATGTAATGTGTTCTGTGTACTGTTAGCGTAACAGAAAGCCCGTTTAAGATGCACATAGTGATTCACACACATAGAGAACATAGAAAAACACATATAATATGCAGCATTTAATGTGCTACTTTAGTTACAATGGCATCTGAGAAACTCTAGTAAATTTTACATTGATTTAAAATTAAGTTTATGATGTTCTATTTTAATGACAAAATAAACTATGAGTTTAAAGTGGACATTTCAACCTTGTTTTTTCACTGTGTCCCTATTTTTTTTTTTTCCTCTGTACCCTAATACACTTCCACATGACACTCAGACGGTGGGCTACAACTTGTCTTTTAACGTTGACTTTGGTATCTGACCACTTCTTTTTTATTTTGGGCACTGTACGACTTTCTGAATTTGAACTTCCGAGTTTCTCTCTGCCACTCTGTATCACTCAATCAACTTCCTTTTGTTGTTTATACCATTGCTTAGGCCAACAAATAGTACATTCTTCCTTGTCTCCACTTCTCATTCTCTGTTTTTCACGTGCTTTTGCCATTGTCTTTTAACCAAACACTGAATGGGGAAGGTGATATTTGTATTGATTTGCATTTTAAAATATGCAAACTTCTTGGAGGAGTCGGGGTGGGACGGCAGGCATGTGGACGTGCATTTCACTGACCAGGATTTATTGAGCTGAACTGCGTGGAAGTTGGCTTTCTCACGTTTTTGAATCTGAGTTTTTTTGTGCGTACACACATTTCCACTTTTGTCCATTCACCATGTTTTAGTGTACACATGGCGTTATGCATGACGGCCTAGCACTTCACTTTGTTTTGAGGAACTTATTTTTGTGGAATAAACAGGAGTATTTGCACTTTGCACCATCTCATGCTTGTTGATGTGCTCATTGCACTGGCTCATCCCAGTCATAACTATTGATGGTTCTAATTTCAAGGATGTTGTGGCAGCTGCAACTAACCTAGACCTTCACAACAGTTATATTGGTGATGATGGTATGTTTTAAAATCATTAAACAAAACTGAGCAATTGCTTATAGCTTAGCATTGCTCCATAATAGATACAACTTTCCTTTCATGTTTCCTATTTAAAACAGCATTTATTTAGGTCCTTATTCTTCTCTGACTAAAGATCCTTCTTCTGTTATAACTGATAAAGAACTAGCGTATGAAATACAGAAAATAACTGAATTATATCACCTAGGTTTTCACATGCAATATTTAGTTCATTGGCAAAATTATGGATCAAACAACAGCACTTAGGTTCTGGCCAATGATATACTTCAAGATTACTTTGCCAGTTTTACTTTAGACACCCATCAATAGCTACAATTTATGAGGGAGAACTACACAAATAAGGTTCTATTTTCTACTGCCATTTCAATGATGTCACAGTATATTAATTTTTTTAACATCCACGAATTTGTGTTTGTAGTATTCATTGTCCTTGACATTTTTTCTATCTGTTCATTTTGATTGCTATTTTATTTTTTGCCAGGCAAGTGATGCACCTGCCATGTGACCCATGTTAAAATTGACAACTAATTTATAAAAGATGGCAGCTTGCATTAAACAGCATCCTGACTTATAGGATAAATGAACTATTCATGCATACATCGGGCAAGATGTGAGCCGACCACAGCACTATTTTAAGAATCCACTTAGGTTATGAGCCCAATTCAAGTGCATTTTAGATGGGAAATGTGAGTAGAGCGGAAGGTAAACTTTTGCAGGACTAGAGAAAGATGCGATGACATTTTCATGGGAGCAGAATCAAATAAGCAGTACCATTCAGACCTCTAATTTGGCACACTTTCTCACCAAAGTATGCCAAAAGGAGTCCTGTAAACCTTTGATCTTTCATTTCCCTACTTTTCCTGCCAGATGAACATCATCTCCAACTCACCTTCTGAAAAAACACTCAAGGGGCCTCTAACTTAAGGAGTGGCTTTCAGATATGTTCCAGAATGCATTCTGCAGTCAAGAATGAAGCATTTTGATGCCAGGTGTTCCTGCAATCCAGTGTCTTCAAGGGGGGCTTTAAAAGGTTATGTCTATCTGCTTTTTTCCCTTTTAGAGGTTCACACTAGCCTGTTCAAAGCACCCACCCTGGATTCACCTCTCCCATATTGACACTGTTATCTGCACCTGTTTCCCTTTGGAGGCAGATATGTTTTTTTGCCTTAATCATGTGTCATCTCTACAACTGCTTCCATTCTATTTATGTTCTATAGACCTACCATGCCATCCCCTTGTCCTATACCAGATTATATGCCTGCAATATTTAGAAATATTTTTTAAGTTTTCAAAGTGAAGATGTAGAATACATCATTTATAATACATGTAAAATAATACAAACATAAAAGTAACTTATTTACACTGCTATTTTCAACAGTACTTTTGAATGACAACATTAGTTAATAAACCTTTAAAATATAGTCAACAACAATTTACTTCTTGTATAGCCCAAAATCACAAAAGGAATGTCTCTGTTGGGCATTAAGAGGCCCTGTTTTTTGACAGCCCTCCCAGTTTTGACTCTCTAATAAGGCAAGAAAAAAACTCCCCAAAAAATTTTCCAAGGTAAAAAATGGAGGCAATCTTGGGAAAGGCAATTCAGACAGAGACTCCTTCCAGGTAGGTTGGGCATGCAATGGGTATGAAAAATGGGGTAAATACAATACACAATACAGAACACAAGTAATCCTCTTCACAGAGATAAATGTACAATCTATCATTGCCACCTCCGAAAATGCAATAGTACAAACAACCTTGTTCTCGCACGGTTCTTCTCATAAACTGCAAGCGCAGAATGCCACAACAACTCTCAAGGCAAAATGCAAGAATAGATTATACCGTTTACTAAATATAAGGATACAGATTACATATACAGATAAGAGTCTAATACTGTTGTACATACTGTTGAACAGTAGTTAAATCAAATTAATAAACTGTGGATTTCTATGTAATACACTTGTAAACAAATTCTTATGGTATTCTCTTGTAAAATACTGTAAAAAGCAAAGAATGGACTAAGTCCTATATATGCAAGTGTCATGTAAGCTTGAAGTCCTGACCTTCAAGTTTCAAGTTAAGCCGAGTCACTGGATTTATTAAGGCAAATCAAGTCAAGTCAACTGAGAAGATTTCAGTAAAAAAGTAAAAAAGTGTCTACGCTTTCACTACTATCTGCAATTAATCTAATTATGATAATGTCAGATGTGCAAAACAATTATTAAAAGGAAGTAACAGCCATAATAATTGTTATTCTTTGATATAATCTTTTTCACAGATTCTTCATATTTGTACTGCATCTAAAACACAGTTTATTTAGTGAAAATACATTTTGAAAGGATATACCAAGGTTCAAGATTTTTTTAGTCAAGATTCAGTTTTTATTTAGTCACGTTTATTCAAGAAATCATAAAAATTCCTTTGTCAGTTTCTTTCAATAACTTAGGGACATAAAATAAAAACAAAAATAGGTTACAATTTACACAGAATTTCTAACATAATTACATTATTTGAATAAAATCCTGTGATAGCTACTTCTAGCTGTTTGATAGTACGTCAATCTAAAAAAAAAGAAGAAGTAGGCTGCATTTTGGTCTGAGGTCTATTCAAACTGTGTTGCCTGTTCCAAGATCATCTCTAGTAAACAAAATTATACAAAAATATCAAAGACAGTTATAAAGATAAAAGATGTTAAATAAAACAATAGTTTCATACAATAATAGAATATAAAATATAGATTTTATTGAATACCTTTGGCAGTGTTTAGCTTGTGTAATGTTTTTATTTTCTCATCTCCCATGAAACAAATCAAGGTTACCATATTACAATTAAACAACATGAGAGATACAAGTGCATACTGTCCACACTGGCATGCACACAATGAATTAAGGAGTTGAAACATTCTTAACTTTGTTATCACTTAGACTACATTAACCCTCTAAATGCCGTAACCTTCTAAACATTATCTAATTCATGTTTTCTGTGACTTAGGTAGCATAACAAAAGTAACACTGTATAAAATTTCAGCCCTTCTAGAAAAATCTAACAGCTGCTAGTTACAGAAGAGTGTTACAACATTAGCCAAGACAGTACCCTTGCATGTCGCTTATGGAACAGCTCTTACAAGACCTTACTTACTGTACTGTATATGATAAAACACTTATAGTGTGCTCTTTAGCAACACCATTTTGTGTGGCTAGAAAGGCAGGACAAATCCTCACCTGGATTGGCAATTCACATAGCTGAAAAAACAAGTGGACCATGTGTCACATTCACACTCCATGTGAGCAGTGGGGATTCAAATTGGAGCGGGACAGTATGGATCAAGGTTAGAGAACAGCATGAGAAACAGGACTGGCGGAACTGACGTACAGCCAAGGACACAGGCTGTGAGTTCTGTGGTTAACATGGTACATCAGTTGAAACAATGAAACATCATTCACAGTATTTGGGACCTGCTTTCTAGCTAGTGTTCCTGTCTTTATGAATCCTGAAATAGAAAAGTTGTTGTGTCGGCCACTTTTGACCCACACATCTTGTAGACAGCCATCCAATCTTTGCAGTATAACTCTGCAGAAAAATGAGAATATCATAAATCGACAGTTTTCAGTGCTGATCCTACCATTGCGTTGAACCTCCAACACTTTTATTAATCCTGATGAATTATGAAGATATGAAATGTGTATAATGTGTATAATAACAGAATTTAGATTAAATGAATGAAATCTGAAAAATGATAATTGTGGTCATATAACATGAGGCATTTAAGTCATTTATCTCGAGTCCAAGCCAAATCGCAAGTCACCAGTAAGCAAGTCTAAGTCAACTCCAGTCTTTTTTTAATACTGTTGAGCAGTAGAGAAGCAGGAGAATGAAGACTGGATTCTATTCAAATCATGTCATGTGATTCGAGTCTTCTACCTCTAATAAAAAGTTTTAGAATGCTAAACAATAAAAGAACCCGAATTTGCCAACAAGCCAACATCCTTCTATGCTGAGGTGTTACCCATTGCATGGCTGCACTCAGGTCCCAATTTGAGGTGGTTCGTCATATGGTGGGTGTGGCAACGCACTGTATTCAGTGCATGCTCCCAACCAACCAACTCAACACATTGCATTTACTGGCACAGCTTTTTTTCATTATGGAAGAAATTCCAAGAAGTTCAAAAACATTTTCCAAATTTTTATATGTGCTTCTAGCTAGCAAAATGAGTAATGCATCTGTTTTTCAAAACAAACTCTATCTGAAATAAGAGTTCTACTTCATGCAGGTTCTCTAAGAGATTTTCAATTTTATTTCAAGAATAATAATAGGATGGGTAACTGTTGTACAGCTGTAAAAATATTAACTTATATTACTTATTATCTTGTATTCACAAACTGAACCTACCATTTTCACGTATTCAAATATACTTATCAATTTATTAAACATATTTGCTAAAAGCTGATGTTATTATAATAAAAGACTCTTGGAGTCTTGCTTAAAAATGAATACCTTCTATGAAAACTAACTTAAATACATAACAAGCTTTACTATATATAAAAAAACCTTTACTGGAGAAATGTAAAATTTGTAAATGGCTTCACTACATTTTTCTGTTTTACCAGGCAGTGAAGCAGCGAAGCAAATACCTTGACAAAGGACTTCTTGGACTTCATCAAAGATGACAATTTGCCTTTTCTCCACCATTTTTTTTTCTTTCTTAGGAATCTTGCCATTAACAAAGACATTGCACTGCAGAAATACAGCATGGTGGTACATTTTAACAGGACTCTGGAGAACCAGTTAGGAATCTTTTTTCTATGTATACACCAGATTGACTATGACCCCATCGGCCTCTGCTCTTAATGAGATACTGCTCAGCCATATTTAAGAATGAGTATCTGATAGCACTTGTAATGCTGGGTGTTTCTGGTTAGAGATCTGTGAGGTTTTTTTGAACAAATCTCTTAAAAGTTTTCTTTAATTTTGATTAATTATTAACATGCAATGAGGAGTTTTTTCTTCCTCAAGTATCATGCTGCTTTTCAATCAAAAAAAAAAACACCCAATTAAAAAAATGCACAATTATGCATTCAATGAAAAAAGTACAAAGGCAATTGATGAATATTAGAATTATATAAATGACACACCATTTAAATGTATGGAATATTTTTGTTTTACTTTGAATAACTTGTTACAGTTAATATCTTCAGTGTTCCCTGTGTAAAGTACAGTAAATTGTACAAGAAATGCTTTAATTATTTTGATTTAGTATTATACTTTTGAAGAGAGAGCAAATTTCTTTTGTTAAATACTCAGACTACTACTCTAAATTATCACTGATTACAGGGTTTGGCATCTGAAGCTTCCCGTCATTTTACAAAAACAATTTCAGAGAACTGTATTTTCTGTTTTTGTCAAGACACATGACATAACTAAATCATTATGTTTTGTAAGCTTAAATAACTAAGTCATTATGTTTTGCAAGTTGAAATGTTAAAGGTGTGAATGTTAACTCAAAAAAAGTGGTATCATATTTAAACACATTGAAGTCAAAATTTGTCTTCCTAAAGTAGAAGCATTTAAATGTTAAACATCAGTCTATGCTGAAAAGAGAATGATTTTGCCAGATATTTCATTTTAACAGTAAGACTACAGAAGTGAGAATACTAATTCATAAAGCAGCCCTGTTTACAGCTAAAGTAATAATCTTTGACTCTTAAAGTCTCTGGGAGAAGGAACAAAGCACAATTGATACTGAGTAAAATATTTACACTTAGTTGGAATGGTAAATAATTCATTCATAAGATCATGCAGCAAGAGATGTTGCCTTAGTTTGACATTAAAGGTGCAATTGTGGATGATCTAAAAGTGGCTTGATAATCTCACATTTCATCAAGGACTGTAACCTGTTTGACCCATTGAGGTTTCTCTACCCATATTTGAGACAATATTCTTTGTTTTTTACTCAGTTTATCACACTTACACACAAATTATCAGTATGTCACATACTATTTTCTTTTCAATAATGAACTACTCTACTTACTTAACTTTTGTCATTTTAATGACATTTGTTAATTCTGAATGTGCTTTTTTATCACTAATCCATTGAGCAAATGATGACTCAGTTTTTGTCAACAGTAGACGAAGAATTCATTTCCACGCAAATTGATTTTTGGTAAAATGACAGTTTGTCCAAAGACATCTGCAGAATCAGTTTGAGAAACACCAAAAAGCATATATTTATGTGGACTAATGATCTCTTAAAGTTTATGCCAAAAAAAATGACAAGTCGTAAATGCCTAGAAATTAAATACAGATATTTCTATTTTCTGTTTATTTATGTAGCATGCAGATTTACCTTTGAACCCAAAATATGTGTGTGGATTAAATTAGTATACTATGACCAAGGGCATATGCTGATGTAAATAATAAAAACTTTTAATAATTTGCTTTAGAACTGTCAGGCCTTGCTGGAAGTACATTAATTTTTATTAAGTAACTGGAAGAAAAAACATACCCAAAGAACAGAAAAGGGTCAAATACTGGAAGATTTTTAAAAGATGACCTTTATTTTGTCGCGTCATAAGCAAAGTGTCACAACCTCAGAAGACATGCCACTTAAAAATATTTTTAAAGATCAAAACCTTTAACAAGAACATGGTGGGACCCAAGGGTTCTCTTTGTTGCCAATGTTATTTGCCACTGGTATTCAACCTTTTGATATTTTCAGCTGTAAACAATGAGACATTTTGGTGATTGTAAAGAATGGATTTGATGCATGAATATGAATATTTAGTATTTAGTAGTGCCATATGGATTAGCTAACAACCAGCTGTTTTGAGAACTTTGTAAATGAAATGTTTCAGAATATTCTGGGCATTTATGCAATACTTTATATTTAAAATATATTATCATTTTCAAAAAATGTGGGCAATCACGAGAAATGTAAAATAAATTATCTAGACTGTGGCATAATACTGTAGCTTACTAGGAGTGCAAATTTCATAAATCATATATTATTTTTGGGATATGAAGTTTTCAACCATAGAATTAGTATTTCTGTAACTCTGAAGAATTTTATATTTATTATCTAAGTTTTACTAAAAACTTCAAAAATATTGATCTTCACTATAACATAATTAACTAAAAAGCCAATTTTAAAACATTTTAGAGGGACTTCAGAAGCTGTATGGATTTTTGAAAACCTGAAACAGATGTTCGCCAAAGCCACTGTTTTGTGTCACCCAGATCCTAATTTATACATTTTAGTGAAAGTGGACGTGTCCAGTGTGGCAGAAGGTGCTGTACTTTCTCAACAATTCACAGATACTGGCAAAGAACATCAAAGTGCTTATTATTCAAAGAAATTAATCCCTAAGGCTCCCAATTATGATATGAAGAACAGTAAATTGCTTGTTATTAAGCCTGCATTAGAACATTGGCATCTGAAAGGTGCTAGATTTCCATTCACTGTTTTTACAGATTATGAAAATATAAATTGTTTAAAGACAGCCAAAAGGTTGACTGCTCGGCACACTTGCGGGGCATTGTTTTTCATGGGTGAATTGACTTTCTAGTTGTTGAAGCTTCTTGGATATGCACAAGAATAAAGCATACTTTCTTTCTGACAGTTTGATTTGCTTTATTTAAACATTTAATGTTGTAGCTAATAAATACCCTGTTATTGGGTGGGCTCCTGACCAATGAAAGGAGGTGGGGGCAGTGGGTCTTCAATTCAAATGTGTTTTCATGTTCAAACTCGTACCACTTTAATTTATGAGTATTTTTTGAAAGTGATAGTAATATCAATTACGTGTGGGCATAACAATCATTTACTCTAACCAGAGCCGGCCCTAGACAATTTCGGGCTCGTAGCGGGGCCTGACCCCTGCAGCTAGAAGGGCCCCTTTTATGCTCTGTCGAGAATGCAGTGCGGCGGAGCAGCCCTGACTGAAGCGTAAGTGGCCGCCTACTGAGGGCAGAGGCACAGATGAGCCGTGGAGGCGGCAACAGGCGCGCGGGCCTGAGTGAAGCGTAATGAAGATTGGAGTGCCGAGTGGAGATGTCCACATGGAGTAATTAGGTGATGGAATATGTTGCCCGTGAATTATATATATAAAAAAATTAGTAATAGAGGTTGGAGTGAAGGAGTCTGTTGAAACTCCTCCCCAGAACCAGTGGCAGGATGCAGTGGTCACTTCATTTCAGGTAAAGGATGGTCATTGCATATATTTGTCCTCAATGTGTGCCATAAGTATGTTCCATATAACCCTCTTTTTTTTGTTGGGTCAGTTGCAGGGAATGTCATATCCCTAGAACTTGTGTCTGACCAACGAGATATTGACCATAGAATGTACCTCCCTGATCTACAGAGTGATAGGTCAAACTAAGTTCATTGTCCTCCCTCATGAGGTAGAAAAGGTCAGTCTATTTCTATGCTTTCTTCCCTTCCTATTCATTTCGGATTTGGTCAAGTTCCTTTATCAAAGATTACTTTCACATGGGAAATTTTGAACTATAATTTAAAGACACATTAGGAACACATTACTAAAACATAATGAGGTTTACACATCATAATCCCTTACTACGTACAATGAAAACATTTTTAACACTAAAATCTTGCAGAAAAAACTCACCAAAAAGTTGAACAATACCTGAAAAAAGTCAGGGTTGTAATATCCACACTGATATCTGCAAGTTGTAAAGTATTGGATTAGATTTCACCAGTAATGCTACCAATTAAATGGTAAGTGCTAGAATAAAAATAAAAATAAACAACAGATATATGACGTGAATGTATCCAAATAATATACAAGTATCAAACAATATTGAATAAGGGTAAAATGAAACATACATACTGTACTTTGGTATATGACAAATTATAAATCTAAGAGAACCATGTATATTCAGTACTTTTAATAACTGACATAGTTGCAGACCATTGTACCCACTAGCATTTTTAGCATTTGTCTTGGACTGAAGCAATGTCAAAAAAAAATCGTGGGTGCACAGAAGTGTGTAAGTATCAAAGGAGGCATCCCAAGTCAAATGATTCATTCAAAGCAATCGGGTTAAAGTTTTGCTCTTGGAATTCTAAGGAGACACTCATTTGAGGATTTCTTAAGTGAAAAAATGCTGTCCTAGTGGTCTGATGAATATGCGATTTAAAATTCAGATTACAGTCAATAGTTACCCCTAAGCTTTTTACCTCCGTCTTGACTTTTAATCCTAATGCATCCAGTTTGTTTCTAATAGCCTCATTGTATCCATTATTGCCAATAACTAAAATTTCAGTTTTATCTTTATTTAGCTTTAGAAAATTACTATTCATCCATTCAGAAATACAAGTAAGACATTGTGTTAGTGAATCAAGAGAATCGGGGTCATCAGGTGCTATTGATAAATACAGCTGTGTGTCATCAGCATAGCTGTGGTAGCTCACCTTTGACCTTTGAACCACACGTTTTGTTTTACCCACAAAGAATTAAGAGCAGGTAACCGCTTTGACATAAAAGGCATCCCATGGTCCGTCAAGACTTCCTTAGGGATGCTGACTCACACAAAGACCCCTACTAGTTCCTGTATGATGGTTTTTGAATTGGCAGAGTGCAAAGGAATAGCCTCTGGGAATTGGGTAGCATAACCAACGAGGACCAAAACATTTGTGTCCTCTCAAAGAAGGTTCTAGGGGTCATTCTAGGTTTACCCCGACATACTTAAAGGGAACATCAAACAAGGGAAAAGGAATGAGAGGAGCTCAGCCCCTCATAGGAATGTGTCACAATTGACACTCAAGGCATGAGCTACAAAGTGACGGGCCTCATCGTTAATTCCAGGTGCTCTAATGTTTTTTCGTTTCTCAGATGGGCACCCAAGAGATGGCTGTGCACTAGCTCATAGAACTGTCGCCGAAGGTCTTTGGAACTAGGAGTAGTGAATGTTCTGCAACCCAACAAGAGGAAATCATTGTTTATTACAAAGTGTGGCCCCTGTGATATGGGATGATGCATGTGCTGGACGTTTACTAGGACGGCTGCATTTTAAGTATTCTTTACGAAATCATTGTTCCCTTGCTCCCATTAAAAGGAGCCCAGGGTCTGTTTAAACTGAAACTGTAAGGTTATTACAGGATCAGGGCTGCCCTCAAGGGGAGTGGTGTTGGGCCACGATGTCATCTTGTGTTCAGCTGACGTAGTTCGTGGCACCGTCGCGACATTTACCATGTCACATTGTAAAGCCACGTGAGCTCTAGGTGCCAGAAGTAAACACAACATGGATGCAGCCTGGGATGTGCTTTCGCCATCCATAACTAGGCTTAACTGAGAAGGTGGAGTGGTAATCATCTGGCCACATTTAGTTTCAGACCAGCCTCGTCCTAGAATCATGGGGTACAGGGGATCAGGCAGGACAGCCACCGTGAGACTCCATAATTTGCCCTTAAAGGTATCACATATGAGGCTGTGCTATACTTCTGCGTCTCCCCGCGAATACAGGTTATGCTGGTCTTTTCCTTAACCACTGTCACAGCAGCACAAAGCGTTGAGCAACAATGCAGATGTTACTCCCAGAATTGATTAGAGTGGTGACACTGTGCCTGTTAACCAAAACCACTCCTGTGTGGAGAAGAGACAGAGGGTTAACTAGTATACAATACCTCTCTCCCTGGGCCCAACTGCAGTCCATTGGTACGCTTGGGTTCAGGCAGGCAGGCAAGCATGATGTGTTTGGGCTCCTTGCACTCGAAGCAGTAGGGGATCATGGGAGTCTTCTCCTTCGGCCTGACAACTGGTTCTGACTTGAGGTCCTGAGAGGTGTCTCGTCGATCTTGCAAGTATCAATAACATCTGACCTTAGCCAGCACCCAGTTTTCCCATAGATTTAAAACACCTGCGCACAAGTTGAGCGCTCAAAAAAGGAACCATTGGTCTGTGTTTATGCCAGATCTCTTGAGGATCTCTACTTTGAGCTTGTCATAGTCAGCGCTGTTTTCCTCCAAGAGGTCATAATAGGCCTGCTGTGCCTCACCCTTCAGGAATGGTGCCAGGATGTTACCCCAGTGTGGCCGTGGCCACCAATGTTGGGTAGCTGTACACTTAAATATCAGAAAGTGCATATCAATGTCATCATTATCAGTCAGTATCTGAGAGGGGACCGTGGTCTGGTCATGGTGGAGAGTTAGGCTTGTTTCGGTCATTGCTTCTGACTCCGCCACTTGCACCTTAAGACGCTGGAGTTCAGTTGCCATGTTCGTCAGAATGGAATTCAGGTACTGCTCCTCTGACATACTGAAGCAGTGTCCTGCCAACTGCGCCACTGAGAAAAGAAACACAAGAACAAGAAAAAGGTTTGGGGTTCCACCCCATATATTGTCGATATTATTTACAAAGGAGGTGATGTTTTTCCAAGTACAGTAATCCCTCCTCCATCGTGGGGGTTGCGTTCCAGAGCCACCCGCGAAATAAGAAAATCCACGAAGTAGAAACCATATGTTTATATGGTTATTTTTATATTGTCATGCTTGGGTCACAGATTTGCGCAGAAACACAGGAGATTGTAGAGAGACAGGAACGTTATTCAAACATTGCAAACAAACATTTGTCTCTTTTTCAAAAGTTTAAACTGTGCTCCATGACAAGACAGAGATCACAGTTCCGTCTCACAATTAAAAGAATGCAAACATATCTTCCTCTTCAAAGGAGTGCGTGTCAGGAGCAGATCATGTCACAGAGATAGAGAGAGAAAAAAGCAAACAAATCAATAGGGCTGTTTGCCTTTTAAGTATGCGAAGCACCGCGGCACAAAGCTGTTGAAGGCGGCAGCTCACACCCCCTCCGTCAGGAGCAGACAAAGAGAGAGAGAGTTTGTTTTTCAAGCAAAAATCAATACGTGCCCTTCGAGCTGACATGCAGCTGCACAAAAGATAGCAACGTGAAGATAATCTTTCAGCATTTTTAGACGAGCGTCCGTATCATCTAGGTGTGCGAACAGCCCCCCTGCTCAATCCCCCTACGTCAGGATCAGAGAAAGTCAGCGCAAGACAAAGAGAAAAGTAAGCTGGGTAGCTTCTCAGCCATCTGCCAATAGCGTCCCTTGTATGAAATCAACTGGGCAAACCAACTGAGGAAGCATGTACCAGAAATTAAAAGACCCATTGTCTGCAGAAACCCGCGAAGCAGCGAAAAATCCGCGATATATATTTAAATATGCTTACATATAAAATCCGTGATGGAGTGAAGCCGCGAAAGGCGAAGCGCGATATAGTGAGGGATTACTGTAGTCTCAAAAGACTGGGTTCAGGACGGGACTGACTGGGAAAGGCAAGTGACTGGCTTTATAGAAGGTGGGAAGGAAGAGAAAGGTCCAACTGGGCACAAGTGGAAGTGAGGTCAGGAGGAGGGTGTGGTCTGGAGCTGGAAGAGGAACCTGGTTGGGGTTTAAGTGATCTTTGTTTCGGATGATCTGCAGAGGAGGGAGAAAAGACATTAGTGCACTTCTTCAACCACGACCCGGCGTTTTACAAGTCAAGCTCATCGGTTGCCTCCCATGCATGCATGTGTGACAATTGTCACACACGTGCACATGGGAGTCAGCAGCAGGGTCTAGTTGTTGTTGAAGTGCAGCATGGGACTGATTATGTGCACTAAATCCCTCTCTCATTCCTTGCAGGGGCTCTTAAGAGTTTCACTTACTGTTTTCAGCATAAAGACTGCCCTATGATGATATCACTTCCACTTGATGAACCACCTCTTCCTTCCTCTTCACTATATAATCTCAATAATCCCCCTGGTCTGCAGTCTGATGTATAATTCAGTTCGAAGAGGTTACTCTCGTTCCTAACTCAAAGTATTTTTGCCTTGCAGCTAAACTGACAATATACAGGGTGGATCCCCCAAAACCTTTATCTTGTTCCCTTTGTTTTCTTACAGTATATATACTGTATATATATATTAATTGCATTTGTCTTGATTTAGACTGAACTACAAAACAGTAATGAATTAATAAATTGATATTTAATTTTAATTAGTTTAAACTATCTTCGTATCTAGAAAAAAATAAAGTGTCCTACACCTACTACCAGCAAGATGAATGAATGACGTTATGATTTTACAGCACCCCAGCTGCAAATTGGCAATCGTGATGACTTTTTGTAGTTTTCTGATACTAGCATCAGAGCTTCACCACAAAGATGATAGTAATAATAATAATAATAATATTCAAACTAGTAGGAGAAAAAAAAGAAAACTGGACACTGCACTAAGCTGCACATAATTGTTACAACCTGGGCTATAAAGTAAAGCCCAATAACAGTCACATTTATTTAACAATGAATGATCAACCGCTGTACTTTCACGAGAATCATGGCTATTCTTGTACTGTTCCTGAAGTCGCATTTATTCTCCCATTGTTCCCAATTATCTTCCACAGTCACATGTCGTGCCTCTCTGTATGATCCCTCCTTAACTTCTGCAAGACTCTATTTATCCAATGCCCCAGGAGTCTCTACCTGCCTTCTTAACCTTTGCAGGCTTATAAAGTGTGTTCTGCCCCACATGCTGTTAACTATTACTGTTATTTGTTGAACTGTGCTCCTCCTTTGTCTTGTCATTTATTAACACACCTGTCAGTCATGTCCTACACTCACAGTGGTGTTATAAATGTCTATGAAACTCACGTAAAGCATGCTGGTCCCATAACGTTTAAATACACTACACCCCATGTGTCTCACGTTGGCACCCCTGTATCTCTTGTTTCGGTCACGTCCAAAATGTATCTTTAAGGTATATAAACCCCTTGGTTTGGTTAGTTGTTGTTCACAGCAATTTGAACCTCTGTTTGCATGCTTCTCTTTGTCATGATCCAACTGTGGACATCACTCGCCTGGTAAGTATCTTTTATAGCTTTATTGTTTATTGTATACTGTCTGCTATGTATTGCTTTGTAAATCATAATTTATTGTCTTTGGTTGTAAATAAATGTAAATACCTGTATGTTTCCTTTGTATACAGTATATTTTAGTTTATAATGAAGTACATATAGTAAAAGCCTTCAAGAAAGCTCACCCATGTAATTTTTTTGTGGATGTGCTAAATTGTTTAAGCATTGCACAGACAGCGTGGAGTGAGGCAGAAAAAAGTGTCATGGAAATTTTGCAGGAGTTTGTGAAATGCAGAGCTCAGCATACCTGTGTGATGCTTCACTGTCAATCACTCTTCCAGCCATGCTTATCTTTAGGTTGGTATGCTGGCCGACACAGTTTGCATCCATGATGGTCTATGTGTTGAAACTATGATATTGTTAGGGATTCATATACTGTATAAGTGTGTTTGCTTTAACAATACCTCACTTAGAGTCATGGGAAAATATATAAATATGCATATTATCTCACATTCAAGGGCATTCAAGGTTTGGTACAAAATTTGAGAAATGGTTAGTTTTGACATACCCAAATCATTGCTATTGTAAAGCTGCATTTTCTCTCTTATCAAAAACGTAATATTAACAACACTTTAATTTCAGCCAACAACACATACAGGGTAGCATACATAGATAGACTGATTGCATAATGTACAAGGTTTGTTACAAATATTATTCCATCTCTGTGAAATCAGTACCATTTTACAAGTTCCATTTTACAAGTTCATTGTTGTTCAGTGTTTCCAAAATATTCAGCCTTTCTCAGGAGATGAGTGCTGATCATTGCCTGAATGCTATCTTCTGGTAGCTTCAACTGCTCATGAGCTCTTCTATATTCTGGTGTAGATGTAGATAGGAAGAGTTTTGTAAAAGATGAAAATTGATAAAATACTTTTACTCCTACTTCCAAGAGTAGGACCACATTTGAATTACCCTGAGATTTTTGAGCCACTTAGGACCATTTTACTATTCTGAGATGCTTGATGAATATAGGTACTGATCTCATTCTGTTGTTCACATCAACAACACGTAGACCTAAGGAGTAACCCTGCTATTACCATGCTACTGGCATTGATACGGCGGTATGTATGATACTATGTCAGGTACAGTGCAATGGATGCATTTATATTTTTATTGTTGGTTTCTTTATGACAATGTTAAAATTACAGTATTTCACTTCTTATTTTCCTTTTTACATCCCACTGTTTTTTTTTTCTAATGGTTATCACCATTTTTTTAAATGCATGCCCATTATTAGTGTTCCTTCTTGCTTTTGTTTTTTAAATTACCATGGCAACCTTTAAGACAGAAATGGTGCTGGGCTTTTCATAACTGCTCAGTGGTTTGTGCTGCATGGCCTTGCCTGGGAAAAGCTTGAACTGGAAGTGCACATTTTTGGTAAAAAGAAAAAAACACACACACACACACATGCACGACAACAACAGGCGGTTCTTTAATATTTTAATAACGGCAATGACTTAGGTAAACAGGAAAGTCCAGGCTGTGCATGTGCACACCCTACTCAGAGGTATAGAGAATACTGCAGAGACAATTAGAAATGGGCTGGCAGCACCCAGCAATGAGCAAATGGTGTAGAATATTGGAAAACAGTTACATAAGAAGTCAAAGTGTAAGGTTGTTATAAATAATTTATTAATATGTTAAAAGACACCAGTGCTAATGCTCTCTTTTATCTTGGGGACCAGAAGAGGTTGTTTACCCAGGTGTCCTGGTTGCCCTGACTGGGTGGTTCTAGTACCCTATGTTGACTTCTTTTGCTCTTACTGGTCTTCACCTGGAAAAGGAAAGAAAAGAGCACGAAGAATTGTTCATTCATTTCCCTTATGTCAGAAGGAGGACATTGTGACAGGGGAAGTGACACTTGTGTTTATACAGACTGCTTTTGCTGTAAAAAACACACTTTTTCATAAAATTAAATGAAATTCATCTCGGATCAGTTACAGGCACATGTAAAGCTTGTAGCTGATGTTAATTAAATTCATAACAAGTGCTTGTTTCTCCAGCTGGGGTCTTTCTGTCTTTTACATTGGAGGGCTGCTACCACACTGCTGAAGAATAGCTCTGACAAAAGTATTTTGGAGTCTGACAGAACAAACACAAACTATTTTACAAGATCTCTTTTATATTATTTTGAGAACTACAAAAGTTCTGTTTACAAGGCTTTTATAAAGTCTAGGTAATCTGTGCAGTTGAATCTGTGCAATTCAGTAAACAATAGTAGGTAAACATTTTCTGCCGTATTGCATTTTGCTGTAATACCAATACCATTAAACCACATAAAATGTCAAAACATAAAGTTCACAAGTGTCTAGGATTTATAAACAGAATAAATTAATAGAGGCTGAAGTGGTCAGATGACTCTAGTTTTGCTCAGAAAGAAGTTTTCAGTGCCAAAACTACACTTGCTGGTGTAATATTTGAACACTTTTATGCTGTTAAAAAAAAAACTATTTTACTTAAAAATTACATAATTAAAAAGGTAACAAAATGAAACTCCCAGATAAGAGTTACAGAACAATAGGGAACATGTTGCTCTCTTCCACCACCATCCAGAAAGAATTTTGAAAGTTGTGAAAGTAACAGATAAGGGACAGATTGAACAGCGGCATTTAGTGTAGTCTGACGTGTTTCACTTCCACTAAGGCTTCTGTTTATCTAAATTATACTGTCTCTTATTTGTTAGGTTTGTGTGTCAGTCAGTTATTGTCTAACCCACCATATCCTAACACTGGGTCATGGGGGTCTGCTGGAGCCAGCACAGGGTGCAAGGCAGGAACAAATCCCAGGCAGGGCACCTGCCCACCGCAGGGCACGCACGCACACACACCCGGGACAATTTACGATCGTCAATGCACCTAACTTGCATGTCTTTGGACTGTGGGAGGAAACCCACGCAGAGACAGGGAGAACATGTAAACTCCAAGCAGGGAGGACTCGAGAAGCGAACCCGGGTCTCCTAACTGCGAGGCAGCAGTGCTACCACTGTGCCACCGTGTTGCCCCCTTTGTGTGTCAGATGTATAATATTCCCTCTAACCAGGAAGAACACAGTACGTTATCTAGCAAAGAAATACCATCAGTTATTCTATAATAAAAGTGAATGTCAGCATGAGTAAACAGATTTATTTGTATCCAAGAAATATTCAATGCCTACAACAAAAATTATTTTCCATTCATTTTCAAAGGCAAATTGCATACCTTTCCTGAATCTGCCAGTGAAAAACTTACCGTATTTTGGACATAGGATCATTGCAAATAACATGACAGAGAAATGGAGGCATCATACAAATTTACAAAACTCTCATCAATTATAGTTTGTTTCCTCTGTAAAAAATAGGTTTGTGGGTTGTCTCACAAGTTTATTAATTGTACTAATCCCACTAATCTGCTTTAAGAATAATGTTTAAAGTATATAGAGAATCTAATTTATTTCTTTAGGTCTTTGATCAAGGGCAATATATGGAAAACCAAATTTTCACATAAAAAGGCTGAACATGCTACACTGGCATTTTTCTTGATTTGCTTATGTAGACAGCAAATGACTATTCTAAGATGTCTTAAGAGATTTCTGATTTTTGATATTTTTCTTTGACTTTAGATTTTATTATTTGTCACATTTTTTGCAATGTGCTATAATGTATTAGTGAAAAATATTGTTAGATACACTTTATTATATACTGAGCTGCATTCAACATTTTAAAATGTGATGCATTTTGTATTGCAACTTCTTTGTTTGATTTCTAATATTGTTTGTCACTCACTTTCCAGCCACTCACTTGATGGAGACTGCAGTGACAACAGGTTGAGTATGACAGACCAGCTTTCCAGTCTAAAGCAGGGCTGTCGAACACTTCACAAGGGTTTCTGGTTCCAGATGAGCAGTGCCAGATCATCCTCTCAGTCCAGAGTAGCAGCATCTCTTCTCCAGCCAGGGCCAATAAAGATTGCCAAGATGCTTACCCAGAGCAAGGGACGAGACTATGCGCAATAATTTATTTTTGGTTGCTTCCACTGTACTTTTGATCTCATTGTTTGGATCACTAGCTACAGTTTGTGACCACAGGAGGGAACAGACATGCATATTGACCAGTAAATTCACATTATGATTGCTCAATTGAAAACAGTTGGACAGAGACCCTCTTGTCTATCCTGGCTCAGAGGTGGTGGTTTGCTGGCAAGTGCACAAGATGAGGGTAATCAACATAAATTCAATGGGGTTTAACATAAAGAAACTGGGTTCACCAACATTATGAGATCATCCAATAACAAGAAGGGTAGCATTTTAATAAAGTAACAGATGACAGTGATAAGTGGGACAGAAAGGATATTGTGATTGACATAAATTCATTTTTCTGTCTCAAGCAAGTCTAAGTTTATTTTATATTATTCTTTTGCCATTTTAACCACAGAGGCAAAGTGACTTACAATAGAAAACAAATGTAACACAAATTACAAGTTTAATGTAGTGTACAGTATGAATGTGTAACAGAAAAACCTTATTTTAACATCATTACAGCTTTTGAAAAATACACTTCATAAAAAAGCCACACATTCTCATTTTATTTTTATAGTGAAATAATATGACTGAAAGTTAATGTAGGTGTTCTTTACTGGTGCATTATACTAAGCAAAATTTAATTTATTTTTTTTTTGTTAAGAAATATTCTCAACGTGAATAAATTAACAATGTGTTCCTGTAATTTAGTCATCCTAAGCAAATATCCTGCAAGCTCTGCAGAGGATGTCAAAACCTGCTGATATCTAACAGAGTCAGCCCCAAGTTTGTATATCCTGGTCCTCTTTACCTTTCCATCAGGCACTACATGTGGAAATAGAATAGCAGCTCTCCAATTAATCAAAGTCAGATCTGCCTGAACGCCTGGAGTTGTTGCTGATCCTTGTCCCAGCTTCTCTCATGTTCGCTCTCTATGTTTTTACCTTGAAAACTTCTGCTCTGAGCTGGGAATGCCTGAAGGGCTTGCACGGTAAGTCAATGTGAAATTATCTCAGCAGGAAGAAGTTGCTTTTCAGCTTAAATGATTTAAGGCAGCAATTTTTCACACTCTCAAACTCTGACAAATGCACAGATTGCCTCTCATGTTTGAGTTCAAAATATTCAAAGAAAAGCTATTTTTATTAAAAAACACTCTAGAGAAAATTATACGCCACTAGCTTTTTGATACGTCATTTTTTTTGACAGTGACAATTTTCAGTTTGGTACACGTTCCTTGCTTTCTTATATCTTGGGTTAATTCAGATTAACTTTCCTTCTGTACTTTTCTAAGTGTTTATTTGTCTCTAGGGCTACAGGAGATTGGCTGAGTATAACAACTGTTTTATACAGATAGAAATATATATATATATATATATCAGTGTCTGTGTGTACATATATTATATATATATATTCCAAAGCAGCAGATATTAAACCTGTAAAGGGCATGTGGGAATTGGTATAATTTACATTAATTACATTTTCTCCCTTTTTGTCTCAATTCATAATACAGTATCAACTTTTATACATAAATATGTTACGGGATGAGGATTTTTGTTAAAAAAAATTGATAAGTGCTTTTGCCAACAGAATTATCCTAAATTTGTGGTATTTGTTCTGTACCTTAACTTAACGAATCAGGAGGATTTATCTTGTGAACATGTAAAATGTTAATCCCATGAAATATTTTACTTATTGAGTGTTAAAACATTTGAGTACTTCATCATAAACAATGATTTGTAATTCCCATTTCCTTCAATGGTGAAATGTGTGAGCCTGCATTAAAGATGTAATATTACTTTCATTCGGTTTTATTTCCCCCAAATGAAGACGCTTCATTATTTCAATCACTTAATTATCTTAATCTTTTTATGTGTTGGCTGCTCAGTATTAACATGTGGTTGTTATTTAGTGCTTGTTGTTGCTGCCAAATTAATATGAGCTAAAATTGTTGTTGTGCTTGAGAGTAATTATGTTGCGAATTGTTTATTACTTCTCTTAGACGCACTCTATCTTGGCAGTAGATAGACAGAAGATTGTGAAAATTCAAGCTATATTTATAAATAATCATTAATCTGGTGTATAACAATGATTGTACATTTTATGTCCTCCAAGATAATTTCTACACAAGTCTTTTCTCAAGAGTCATGTTTCATTGTACAGTCCAGAGGTGTGATGTAAGACCAAAATTACTAAATTGTTCTTATGGGCTTACGTATGTTTATGTCATATCCAATATTTTTACTGCTATTATGTTGGCAGCAGTTGAAACAATGAAGATTTGTTCTTATTTTCTGCATGAAAGCAATCCAGTTAAAAAACTTTAACTTCTTTTATCAGGCCATGTCAGCGGTGATTTTGCAATGGAAGGATGCTGCTGATGTGGTGGGGCTGCTTTTATTTGAATAAACATTTATCAAATTTTTACAATACTTTAAGACGGGAATAGTGAAACTAAAAATGTACATATTCAAATTCTAGTGCAAATTTATTGCCATGCATACATAGTACAACGAAGTTCTTACTTGCATGTCTCACAAAGATTAGTGACGCTCATATAATACAAAAACAGACATTGAGGTCCATCCATCCATCCATTTTCCAACCCGCTGAATCTGAACACAGGGCCACGGGGGTCCGCTGGATCCAATCCCAGCCAACACAGGGCACAAGGTAGGAACCAATCCCGGGCCGGGTGTCAACCCACCGCAGGACACACACAAACACCAAGCACACACTGGGCCAATTTAGAATCGCCAATCCACCTAACCTGCATGTCTTTGGACTGTGGGAGGAAACCAGAGCGCCTGGAGGAAACCCACGCAGACAAGGGGAGAACATGCAAACTCCACACAGGGAGGACCTGGGAAGCGAACCCGGGTCTCCTAACTGCGAGGCAGCTGCGCTGACATTAAGGTCTATGCATTAAATACAAAATATATACAGTAACAACACACATCACCTACACTGATACAGTTTCCAGCATGAGTGGCAGCAGGATGGCTGATGTCTGTAATACTCCTGTTTGCATTTCTAAGGCAGCATGTGTTTTTATATATATGTAGTATATATATAGTAATAAAACAAAGGGACAGTTAGAGATAGTTGGAGTATCTCGAAGGTGAACCCTGTATATTAGTTAGCAAAAAAAGCAAGGCAAAGAAGCATAATGATATGAAGGTCCTTTCAAACTGACTTCACCAGTTGAGTCCCCTGGTTCCCCACTTGAACCCACAGCCTCTGGACCTCCTCTGTCAGGGCAGCTACCAGCCTAGTCAAGCTCACTGGCTCTGACATCTTCCAGTACAAATCCTGCCGACTACATCACTGTAATGAAACAAGAGACAGTTAGAGTAGGGGCACTATGAAGGCAACCCCTTTATATTTATAGAGATAAAGCAAAGCAAAGAAGCAAAATGGTTGGAAGGTCTTCTCGGACTGTAGTCAGAACATGACTGACACAAAGATGCCGGCACTGCCCCTTAAGAGCAAGCCAGACTCGAAGGCATGTGGCCAGGAAACGATAACCCGGAAGTGGTATCAGTGAGTCTGGCGGTCCGATCTATAGGAACAAAAAGAGGAGAAGCATTAGGTGACAGTGCCAACCCTTGGTTCGGGTTGGAATTACAACTAGATGAGCCCTCAATCTGTCTACCAATCACGCACACACACACGCACGTCCTGGTCTGAGAGAAGATATGCACCAGTAGTATTCTCTGCCAACATCACCTTCTCTGCAATACTTTGTGGTCCTAAGCTGAGCAGGTCTGGTATCAGGATGCAATTCTACAAGTGAGTCCAGACTACACTTAACACCTATAAAAGTTGGTGAGCATAATTGGCATGAGAATAGCTGTGATTTTCTGTGACCACTTCACAACATCAGTGATACTGAATCCATGAAATGTAAAGCTTCTGATCCCCTCAATGGCATCCTTTCAAATGTAGAGAGGAGAGAGTGTGGTATGTTTCTTGCTTAGTAAAGTTTATGACCGTCTCCATGTTTTTTTTTTTGTTTCTAATGTTAAGGGAGAGATTGCGTACTTTGCACCCCTATGGCACTAAGTACCATAATGTGGGAGCTTAATGAAACCTTGATAAAATAACAGTGTTAAATGCTGAGATGTGGCCTATCAACAGTGTTCTAGCATACAATTCCTAATTTTATTAATGAGAAAGATATTCATTAAAAGGACACCTTGTGCCAAGTTACATTTATGGCAAGCAAACTATGTCACAGTAAAACCATAGATTACCATAAATATGTATTGATCACTGATGAAAAACATGATTTAAAATGATCAGTAAAAAAGAATATACAACCCCCCACTCTATACTTATTATCGTGCTCCAGTAATGTCAGGTATCTCTTACCATTTGGTCATTGTTTGCCATTAACGCTTTGGTGTTTACTATGCAGAGCTTAACTCTTCATACTCCACTGCATTCCTCATATAAAACATGTGCACTTAATAATCTAAAGGGCTGAAAGAAATGTACAGGTTGTTCATCCCACAGACAAAGATAAAAATCTGAAGAGCAAAATGATCTGAATAGCTTACATCTATGACTATACTTGGTTAACAAGTTTAAAAATAATAATGCTAATCTGTGATAGAATTAAATTTTAAAGCCAGATGAGGGGAAAAAAAAGAAGATAATGAAAATGACTCCAGAGCCAAAGCCCCTAAGTAAACAAAAAAAGCCATTACAAGCATAAATTGTGAAATACTCATTGAAAATCTCCTCATAGACTGCTGCA
The DNA here is from genome assembly GCF_900747795.2 of Erpetoichthys calabaricus. Lineage (NCBI taxonomy): Eukaryota > Metazoa > Chordata > Cladistia > Polypteriformes > Polypteridae > Erpetoichthys > Erpetoichthys calabaricus. The sequence goes on along the minus strand of NC_041394.2, from coordinate 211,843,488 downwards.
GCATTCACCAAGATGTTTACTTTTTTTTACATTTCATTTGCAGAGAAGTATATTCTATGAAGCTACTTGTGTCATGTAAACCGACCATCTAGAACTTAAGGGATAACTGGAGACACTAATAATGGTCAGTTTAAGGGACCATAACTAACAACACCTAAAAGTGTTCAAGACGTTAATGCTTTGAAAAGGTTTTGTCAATAACTTCCACAATATTTATGCTGTCAGTATCCACATATAGAATGGGGACAATTTTAGTGCTTGCTGTTTGTGTGCGAATTGGCAGGTACTTTCAAAATAAGAAAATAAATAACCTTGTTATAGTTTAAAATATGTGACTGTATGATTTTTTTTTATCTATTTTGTCTTTTGCACAGACATGGAGAGCATGAACCTGGGTGCATTGGGCACAAGGCAAGAACCGGCCTGGAATGGATAACAATAATGGGTGAAGATGGCTGCAATGGCTGCAGGATTTAATTGAAGCCATCTTTTCCATTACTAACCAGTCATTGCTGCTAATTTAATATTCCTTCTTTTGCCTTAATTATAATAGATTTAACTTAATTTTGTTTTTCTTAAGTGGCACCCAAACAATTAAGAGATTCAAATGATGACCATCTAACTCAGGGGTGTCAAACAGTCCTGAAAAGCTACCATTTTCTCTCCAACCAATGTCCAGTTTAGTTGTAATGAATCCTGTTCACTGTTCTGTTAGTATTCTCATTCTGCTACACCAGTCATGTCGAAAACTGATTTTCTTTTTTCCTGACATAATCATTTAAACGCTTTTGCTCACCACAGCACACCAAGTTTTCTCACACGTCTTATTTCCTTTTCAGATGTTTTATTGAATCAGATATTGCATTAAAGACACAGGATCAAACAGGATGTAAGTTAGTCTGATTATCTGTTGGTTCGTTTTGCATGTCATCATATAATGATTGGCTGCCGCTTAAAGAAAGAGTGAAACAATTAAAATCAAGGCAATATGTTATGTTCTGTTAGCACTGGGTAATAATGGAGAAAGTAGCAGGAATGAAAACGTGCAACCACTGTGGCCCTCTAGGAAATAAATTTGATAGCCCTGAACTAGTATATCACAAGGCAGGGTTCAGTATCCTCCATCATAATAGGTCAGTCAACCTGATCAAGTGTCCCTGGACCGTGGAAGAAAACCACGAGGAAATCCAGGCTGACGTCATGCTAGCTGAACACAGAAGACACCACAATGGGAGTCAAAGCAGGCGTTTCGGTGCATCGAGGCGGCAGTGCTGTCAGGTGTGTTACTACTGTGTTAAACAAAATTAATATTGCAAAGAAAAAGAAATCAAATCTATTCTGGAATGTGGTTAAATACTGTATAATCATACAGTGCAGTACAATGGAGCTATTCAGCTTTCTATTAGGACAAAATGAAGCAAAAGAGTAAACTATTGTATTTTCAATTACATACAACTTTTAGTTATTGACAGACTTTATTTTGATCTGTATTCTCACTGTGTATGAATATATATTCATAAATACAGTGTTGCAAGTTGCTTTATTTAAACATTTTCATATATAAAGTTAGATGTGTGGCTATCAGGTTTTCTGAGAAACAGCTGTTTCTTGCTATATTCACAGGTTAAAACTATTAGTGTTATTCCCAGGACTAAACACTAACATCACAGCTATAACTATGCATCTGGATTGTTATTGTGTAATTGCACTTGTGTCCATCAAACTCAATTGCTTGATTACATGCATTCTCAGGATTTGAAGTATGTTGCATGATGAAAGGGCTTCAGCTAGTTTACCTGCTGGAAGAGACAATAATTATGTGCATATGCCAGGAAAAACGCACAACATCCATGAATTCTGTCACTGAAATATGTTTGCAAAAAATGATTGCCCTAGTGAGAAAGACATGTGGACACAGGTATTAGCCGATCTACAGATATGTGTCAAGCAATATGATCTCAGAGCAAATTGTTTTAACTGGTTGTTTGGAGATCGTTTCCTTCATGTAGCACAAGCACACGTTGATTGAAATCCTCCAGATTACAATTAAACTAGAATGTGCTAGTTGGAAGTTTCTATATGCGTGTATATTTGTATATTCTTCTTCGAACTGTCACATATATAAATGTGCCTGTATACACTTTTTTTTTGTAATGAAGGGCAGTAGTGAAGAATCATTGATATCGTCCCCCTTATTCAGTCTGCCAGTGACAGCTCCACTCTCATACATCTGCCATCTTCACTACATAATGTGGGAGTTTGATGATATCTAATAGACCCAGCTGGGACAGAGCATTTACCGCTGTTGAAATGGTAACAGTCCCTCAGCATGGCACAGAGAAAACTACTCAATTGTTCTGCTAAATATTGCCCTCACAGCTTTATTGAAAAATAGCTGCTCTATTTAGCCACTGACATGCTTCAATCAGATTGCTGTTGAAAGTTGCCTGCTGTATTTTTCACTGATTTGCTCCCTAAAGTAAATGATGTAAAATTGTTAAATAATTCAATGAAAACCCAGCAAGTAATGTATTTTAGGTCAAAATAGTGATTTATTTGTGCAACTAGTGAATGTTTTAAGAAAAAGAAGCATTCAATTAACTATCAATATACAGTATATGTGCTTTTATGCACCCCAATTATTAATATGCCCTTTGAAGAAACTTTACTCTTGGTTTATTTTTAATATAACCTTTGCAAAAACTTTAATGTAATTGTTCTTTTGCTAAAAAAGGTACAAAAAAAAAAAAAAAAAACACGTGCTTTAATGGTAAAGCTGAAGGTTAGAAAAATGAATAGATGGGCTTGACCTTCTCCTGGTGGTTTGGCAATGTAAAACACAATGACCTTTACAGAACTGTAAGGCTAACATATATGTGGCTGTGAAAGAAAAAAATTAAATATAATAATTGTAACTTATTTTTGCAAATGCCTGCATAATTTTATATTTTGAACAAAGCAATCAATACACCACTAACAATAAAGGAACTGTTTTCTTTATTCTAGCCTTGCTGGGGAAAAAAAAAATGACACCATTTCCAATTGACGCCCACTAAATGGCATTTAAAAAACAAAGCCTCTGTAATTCAAACACGCTTTTTTTTTTTTTACTGTTCGAAAAACAAGAATAAATGTACCTGATGTCGAAGGAGTAAGTTCTGGTTAATTGCTTACAGAGAAACACTGAAAAAAATCAACTATTAATATGAAGAACAGAGGCTTTGTTATGTTTCTTGCCTGTGTTTTTTTTTTATTTGTGTAAAGGATCAGTATATAAATCTGCAGGTTTTCTGAAGTTACAATTTAAGTGAGTCAGACTTGAAGACTAAAAGGAGCCTAAATTCTTCTAGATAAAAAGTAGCCCTTTTAATGTGTCTACTTTGATAAATATTTCATTTGTTATATTTCACATTAAAGCCATATCCTCATCACCCTCTCCTAGTTAGCCTAAACAATTGCTCTATATTGTTACTGCATATCTGGACTTTTTCACTTCATTACATTCCAAAAAGTCTGCCTTGGTGATAAAAACAGGAAGGGAAAAGTCTGCTACTCTGTCTGTTTTTTCTGGCAAAATCAGGCAGGTTTATTAAAAAAAAAAAAAAAAAGAAAAACAAACACCAAGTACAAGACTGTAAAGTAAAACCACTTTAACTTAAAAAAATGAAAACCTTGCAGCCTTAAAGATGACAAAATCGGCTAGTCTGCCTTTTGAATTTACACACATGTCAAAATGAATGCTGCCTAAGCTGTAGTCACTCCGTGGCACCCAGTCAAGTTTATTATTGTCCAGTTACTGCTAATCATCTTAAAGTACTTATCTACATGGTTATTCCAAAAACAATTAGTCTAGTATATCCTTTATGCATATAGAAATTGATTCAACAATAAACAAGAGATTTATGAGCATTGATTTGACTTGGGGTTTTGCTGCTTCAAAGAATTATGCTTGGCTGCTATCCAGAACATACTCTTTGTTGTTGCAAAAATAAGGAGGTTCACAAATAACAATCAGCACAAGACACTCATTGTATTTTATGGCCATGGATAACAAGACTGATGAACAATCATAATTTCTAAATTGCGGTCGCAGTATGCCTATTAATGTTTCATTTGTTGGTTGTTATTGTCACCCTCTTTGACAGGAAGGAAAAAAAAAATAAATAGGAAAGAAATAGATGCAGCACGGCTGCAGCTTATTAATCAATTTTTTGAAGATGAAATGATTTCTTTCTTGATTAAAATTCAGTAATGGCATTGTGTTTATTGGTAAGTACTATTTGTTATAAATGACGACATTATAACATGTGCATGATTAAATACTTTAAAGCTTGACATAAACACTGCATTTAAACATTTAAATAATAAACTGAAAAATATTTACAGCAAGTATAAATGCAATACCGCTGCTAATAATAGTATAAGCTGTCTCTCCACTTTGATATCCATTTATGCAAAAAATCAGGTATAGGGTATTAATCCAGCACAGGATGGGATGAATAATAAATCAATCTTGCAAGATTACCATTATTATTATTACTATTATGTCTCAGTTTATAATCAAAATAAAAATTGCTGCTTCTAATGTCATTTTTTTCTTACATTTTAATTGGAATTTGGCAGCCATTGGTTGGTTGTTGGGCAAAACTAGATTGATTCCATTTTTTATTCATTTTATAATATTAGCGCAACTTGTCTGCATTAAGTAAAGTGACCACTTGCTGGAAAGTTCAATTGATTGTGCCTCCAGGGACTCCCTTGACATGAACCAGTAGTCGCAAGCAGTCGAATGCTCATTCACAAAATTATTTTATGGACTGTTTCGGATTTTGCTAGGAGTTCAGGATAGGAGACCTTAATTGTTGAACTTACTGTTAAAAATAAACAAAATGTGAGTGCAAGCTGAGGAAAATGAATGTGAGTTTACTTTACTGCAGTTCTAAAAGGGGTCAATGAAAGTTTCTCAGGAAAATCGTGTTTATAGGCAGAAAGTGAGCAGGCAGATCTGTCATAAGTAAAACAAACACTGTAATGCTTTGTTTAATTTATGTGATATGAAAGTGTTTTTTAGTCATGCTTAAAGTAAGAGCAAAGTATTTTCCAATTTATTGCCTTACATTAAATTTGCTGCACTGTAAATAAATAATGTCACTCTAAACAAATACTTGTTACTTATTCTGATATACTGTTGCCAGTTTCCTTACATCATATTTAGGTTAAAAGAAGAAAGAGCAATAACCGATTAAAAAAAAAAGCGTAAAATTGTAACAAGTCAGTGTTTTAGGATTCCACAGATTAACTCCCTCATTTGTTTTCTTCAACATGAAATTGGACATCTCTCCAGTGTGGAGTTGAGACCCCATCTAACATGTAGACATCTAGAAACAGTTTGCTATCACATGCTTATAAGGAAACTATTGTCACATGTACAGAGTACAGTGAAATTGTTATTTGAATGTACCAATCAACATGCAACAAGTCAATTGATCAGTCTTTATGATTGCATTTCACCTTTCTGACCTTTACAAAATATGTCCATTGGCCCTCTAGTAATACTGAGGTGCTTTAAAAGAGGTATTTTACCTTTTATCCAGTACTAAAACTGCCAATATAATTGAATATTTACTGAAAATATTATGGTAATCTTGCCTAAGTATTCAGTAAGAGCCAGATCGTTGTTAATTATGATGTTTGTCTTCTTTGGATTGACTGAAAAATACAAGGTCAGTCAGTCATTTTCAAACCTGCTTATTTCTGAACAGGGTCATGAATGGTGCTGGATGCCAATCCATCGCACAAATACAAGGTGTGTGACATTCATGATTTTCTATGAACTAATTTTTACAAGTAAGAAGACTGCATATCATCTATGTATGCCACAGCAGGACACCACGGTGCCATGGTCTAGGTTTGTGCTTCTTAACTCCATGGGTTTCATTGATAGTCATTGTACGTATGTGATTTTCATGTTCACTTTATGTCTGCTTGAGATTTTTCTGGACACTGCCTTAACTGTTAGTGTGAACATTTTCAAGGTTGGATTCTGCACCAGTTTGGATTATGCTGTTGCATTACATTTCTCTGTAATAAAAATGTGGGTGCTTAGACAGATAAACGTGAACAAAATAAATGACCATTTGAACAAAATTAAGTTTTTAAAGCAATATATTAATTAATAGCTTTTATTTAATGTTTATTGTTTAATAAACTAATTTTAATGTTTTTTTTTGTCATGATATTAGTAGTTACCAAATAGCTACTGACTGTTAAGAAATGTACAAAAACCTTCGAGAATGCTTTCTTGGTATGTGAGTAATATAACCTAATTTAAAGATTAGGTTAGCAAAAACTGTAACAAAAGGAAATTTCAGAATATTACAAATGGGCCTTCATTTGTGCAGCAATTAAAGTAAATTGCACCTTGCAAGTTAAAGCAAACAGTTTGCACAGGGTGTCCCAACTTCTGTTGATTACTTAAAAACCCCTCTGTCAGTCTTAAAGCAGAGTTGGAGCAGACTGTGTTACTACACCCTCTGCAGTACTACTTGTACAAGATTACAGTGATAATTGCAAGAAAACAGCAATTAACAAATGAAATTAAACAGAGCTTTGTTAAATTGAAAAGTGTAGGCCTTTCATTTACAGAAACTGCAAAAAAAAAATAAAATCCATGTAGTGTCACTGAATACGGTGTCCTACACAATCCAAAGGCAATTGGAACCTGGAAGAAACTGTGAAAGGAAGAGCTCTGAACAACCCAAACTCACAACCCAATCAGAAGACAGTTTCTGAGGGTCACCAGTTTGCATGACAGTTGCCATACAGCACAATAACATCAAGCACAGCTTAACAGTGGTTGGAAAAAGCAAGTCTCGGTTTTTAGTGTGAAGAGGAGACTTTGTGCTGCAGGATTGATAGGGAGAGTGGCAGAAAAAAAGTCATGCCTTAAAAGACAAAATAATGTCTTGAAATGCTGGCTGTGGGCTGCAGACTGGAAGAAAGTTTTATGGACTGATAAATCAAAATTTGAAATCTTTGGCTCATCACACAGGTTATTTGTATGCCATCAAGTTGGTGAAAGGATGGTTTCTCGGTGTGTGACCCCTACTGTCAAATATGGAAGAGAAAGTGTGATGGTCTGGGGTACTGTTGGTGGAAGCAGAGATGGGGACTGGCATTCTAAATCAAAACGGTTACCACAGTTTGGCTGTTATATCAGTAAAATGTGGCTACTCTGATGAATAAAAAATTTCAATAAAATTTTGTACACATAATGATTCCTTGACATTTTTTTTTATTTGCCAATGTTTATTTGTGCTATGCCTTAATGTCATCATATAGTAAGACATTAAACTGTTCTTCTGAACTGGTGTTCTAAAACATTTCACTGGCTGTATATATATATACTGTATATATATATATAATATATTTGCAGCTGGAGATCCACAAAGGGAGAAAAATGAATCACGTATCATAAAGTAGTATTGTTCCTGAGCTTTCAACCCCTGCCAGGGGTCTTCATCAGAGGATAATGCTTAGACTTACAAGAATCAAAGGCAATATATAACTCAGGAATAAAACTACTTTATGATACGTGATTCATTTTTCTCCCTTTGTGGATCTACAGCTGCAAATATGCAAACCGTATCACAGACCTTCTCTTCCATATATATATATGTATATATATATATATATATATATATATATATATATATATATATATATATATATATATGTGTGTGTGTGTGTGTGTGTGTGTGTGTGTGTGTAATGATCAGCAGGGGACACAAATCCAAAATACTAATGCACAGACAAGTCCCAGGTTCAAAATAATGGTTTTATTTTAAAGAAATACCTCCATACTGCAATTATAAGTACTCTTCTTCTTTCTTCTCTTCACTGCTACTCCTCCCAGAATAGTGTTACCTGTCTCTTTTACAGGCTCCATCTTACCTAGACAAAGCAGTGTAGTTCTGTTTTTTGAAGACACAGGAGTACTGTACTTACAGTGCCAGGGCATTGTTCATTGGAGCTACTTCTGGGTCATACAAAGGTCCGATAAAGTAGAAGTGTAACTCCTTGCAGCACCCACTGGTGGCATCCATGGACCCCAACAGGGCTGCACTACTGGACAACGATTTGCAATATTCCCTGCGGGTGTCTGTATGAGTCACAAAGCCCAGGGATGCTGCCGTCTAGCAGGTTGGGGGAGCATACAGCCTTGAAATGGAGCTTCCCCTGATCTCTCCATTGTATTTGCCACCTGGCCAATTAAGGAACTGGGGCCAATCCCGGCAGGGATGCCAGACCATACATGTTGTCCATTACAATATGTATATATATATAATGATTTTATGTCACGTTTTTTGTCACGCTTTAAATCGGGCTTATTTTAAAACCTACATATATATATGTTTGGTATCATTCTTTTCAGAAAATTATTGAACTTTAATGTGATGTTGTTAGATTTTCAGATCTTATTCCATTTTTAAATAATAAACTAAAAAAATATCAAGAACACACGTCCCAGGAGACGAGACTTTGTGCCAAGAGATTTAACCACACCTGGGGCCAGAAATAAAAGATAAAGAGTAGGACAGCTGCTTTACAGGCTTTTAAATGTTCAAAGTGCCGTGCGAGATGCAGATCACGCGGCACGGCAACAGCAGCAAGCCAGCAGCTGATCGAGGAAGGAGGAGGTAAAAAAAAAACTGTATTTGTTTTCCATTGTATCACCACTTAAGAGGGGGTTTTGGACGAGTGACCGCATCTCCTTGGGGTGCGTTCAGCCCCCCTTTTCACAAAGCAAACAGCAGAGATGTTTGTTGGCGAGCAAAGTGACTGTGACTGTGAATTATGAGGGTCAGACTTTTGCACCACATTTCACCAAGTGCTATCGGACATCATGTGATATAAAGTGTGTTGTACTGCAGTGTACATTGCTTTCATGTTACGCTATATAATTTTGCCATATTCACCATTTATTATTTTACTGAGAGGAGAAATTCAACTAAGAATTTCATTGTACATTCTAAAAAATTCCAAATAAACCTTTGAGCTTGAACTTGAGTACCTCATGTTGACTTTGGATTTTTATTCCATATATATGTTTAATAGATAAGTGTGTTATTTTTTCTTCCTTGTATTTCTACTTAAAAAAGAACTTAAAGTTTCGTGATACAGTACAGTTAAGTTTACCTAAACCTTATTTTTCTTTTTATATATAGTGACATTTTATTTATATTCTCAACATCATCATTTGCTATAAAAACAAGTTGTATATTTTTGCAGAAATGTATTGTATGACAAATTATTAATATGATTTTTTTGTTTCTAAAGGCTTTATCACATTTGTCATCCAGCCATTAAATTCATTTCCCTTACCCACCATTTTCTGGTTTGGGTTACAGGTATAATAGATTTGCTATTGTTATACACCCAATATCATATCATCATATAAGGCAGCAAAAGAACAACACATAACAAGACAGATACAGTTAATAAATCTGATTCGACAAATCTAAACCAGTGATTAACTTTTACATTTATTTTTGTCCAGTTTCAGATTCAGTTTTAATTTTTCAAAAAGAATTATAAACCATCTTTCTGTTCCAGCTTGCCATAATGTAGTAATTACTATTTCAAACAATAATAATTGCTGTATTTTGCATCTGGGTATATATTAATAAAATTCTAAAACATAATTGTATTAATGCCTCTTTTTTTACAAAATCAGATGGATCCTTCTGATGGAATTCAATCCTTTACTAAGACTTTACATGTGGATTCTTTTATTAACACCTAATTTAATACATTTTTCAGACAGAGGATTGGTTAAAAGGAACCGTCCTCACCAAAAGAGGAGGTCTTTTCACAAAGCAGACAGTGTAAGTTGCTATTCACATGGAACTCTATTTACCTGACGAATACATTTTCTTCATAATGGCACTGTAATTATCTTTTGCTATTATCTATCCAGCTCCACAAAAGCCTTCGTAACTTCCTTGTGTGTCATAGTAACAGTTATCACTATCATTTATATTATGTTAGAGGAACACAAATGAATTGAATGCCTTTAATTAAAGGAGGAAACATCTATGATGGTTACATCTGTGTGTTTTTATGTACACTTTTCATACAAGTAACATTAGAATAGAGAATATTTTTTGAATAAGATTTCTGTCAAATAAGTGAGCGATGAATTATTTTCATGTGTTAATATGGAAATTTTGTAAATGAATAATACATTTTCTTTGTGTTTTTATGCATTTTTGCTATGTTTCACTTGGAAAAAATATATACTATATTTATTTACTGTAGTACTACAAGGGCATAATATGGCTACATGTAACAGTTTAAACTAAATCTGAAAATAATGGGACTAGACAATAAATTGGTTTTAAATTTTCTCAAAGAATAAGCATTCTTGAGCAGTGACCAAATATAATTGACTCAAGTTTACAATTTTATAATCTTGATCAAAAAACACTTCTTGCATTATTGTTAGTGGGTAGTTGTTGGGTGTTATGCATAAAACAAATGCACTAAAGGTCCATTAGCTATTTGAATGTGTTTACATATCAGTGTTAAAATGTGTCTGTGTTTATTGAATATGCATTTATATACTGTTAATATACTGAATATAAAATGCATCAAATGCTGCTTTCATTAATATGTATAGCTGTGACTCTTTTAAGTTAAAGCAAATAAAGCAGTAATTTGAACTGAAAATTATGACTCGGTAGTGCAAAGGAGACAAAAAAGTTATTTTAAGATTTCTTTTTATCTATACATGTGAAGAACAGTTATATAATAGCAAATTATATTTAGTTCTTTTATGACAAGAGAGCCTAATGTTCTGAGCCTTTACATGTATAAAAATGAATCCTTTATTAGTAACTTAATTATCTCCGTCACATAAACTGAAAACAATGTTTTTTGCCAATGTTATTTAAAATAATACATTAAGCATTATCAACTTGAAACATTTTTTTTTAAATTTAATTTTCTTACAAGTGGAAGAATAATCTTTTATGTGCTCTTCTAATTACTTGGGTGCACTATATAAAATGAAAAGTAATAATACTTGTAATTTAATCTATTCATATAAGTCATTTTACAAACTCTCCTTCTCTGCTTAATGTGTGTTCCATTCATTATTTATAATACGGCAATGATGTGGTAATGACAAAGCCATTGTTTTTATACTTAGCAGTGATTCTCAGCCTTCATTATCTGCACACCAACCTCAGGATTATCAAGGGCAAACAAAAGATAATTAACACCAGAGATCGGAATGCAGGAATCCGCACTGTCTGGCTTCAGACAGAAGGTTCACTTAATGCATGTCCTTTCAGCATTTTACAGAAGTGAAATAGAATAATTAGTGAGATCTGTTGTAGGGTGCAGAATGCATTTTTGTGAAGAAAGGCCATTATATCAAAAGCTTCATATTTAGGAGGGATGTAGACATTTTGGGCAAATATGCTTTTGGTAAGGAATCAGAACCAAAACAGAAATTGTGCAAAAAAGCAACTAGAAGATACAGAATATGAGGTTTTTTTTTTTATTTTTAGATAGAAAATATAAATGAGAACAATTCCAGCATGGCAAAAATTCACATTATTGCTATACTCATTTCTACTATTATTAATTTGGAAAATGCAAGCTACAAAGACAGATTTCATTTCAAATGCATTTCCCTGATACAGTATGTCAGTCTTAATCATTAATGTTTGTTGACATTCATATCAGAAATGATATTTAAATCTGCAAAAAGGAATTTTAGCCACTGCCTAGGCATTAATAACTTCTAATCTTGTATGAAAGGCATCAAAAATGTGTAGTAATCTTTGTGTTTCAAATTGGCAAGTGCAGCATTAAAAGAATAAAATATAGTGCATGCTTCTTGTTAACATGTTCAGCTGTTTTTTTACATATTCCTGTTTATATAATGTACTCATCAAATATATATTTTTCTATCAGGTTTAATTTATGTCTTTATTGTCCACATTCCCACATTCCAGTTTTGGGTTATGGTAACAGGACCTTATCCTTGACTTTCCACGTCGACAGGCCCCTGGCTTGGATACAACATCTGGCCCATCATCCCCTACCCCTGCTACCAGCCATAACCAACCTAAACATATATCAATAAGAGTCCATTATTCAACCAAACGGCAATGCTTATTTGTATGTATAGCACACCAAACTCAATCTAATAACTTTGTTATACTAGCTGAGAAGAAAGCACATTTTTCATAATTTACCCAACAATAATTAGCATTGGGTTCATTTTCTGAGGCTCAGTCGGTTTAGTTTTCATTAGTGCCCTCCTGATCTTTAGGTCCTCAGTAATGGGGCCACAATGGCCATTTGAGGATCCTTATATAGAAACCAGCCTTGAAAGGTATGCCAGTCAGTGGTAGGAGGCACTAATCCACAGCAAAAATCTCACTCATGAGAGGACATTTGTGAGATTCTGGTGCAAAAACTAGCCCACCTGGATGAAACACTACAAAAACAATTCCATGCAGTGATTTGGACTAGCCATTGAACTCTGTCACTTGGAGCTTTAAAGGAATAGTGCTGACCAATGCCCCACTATACAAAGCATGAATTACTATCCTAATGTGTATTTGTTGCAAAGAAAATACTGCATATACACATTCATGCTTTCTGGCTTGATAAGTCTCCTTTAAAAGGTTAAGCGAATATTACAGAGAATTTCCTTTAACTCTTAAAGAAATGAATGAACAAACATTAAGATATACACGTTTTGGATTTCATTAAACTTTAAAAAAATTAAAATAAGAGGCCAGCGCAGTATCGTTTTGAAGATTCTGCAGCACTGTTTACATGTTGCTTGTTTTGTGATTACAGATCGCTTTATATTGTAAATACCATACTGCACTCTCAGAACTTGTTGGTGGTTAAGTACCAGCTATGAAATCTATGTATTTATTCATTTATTTCTCTTTAAATATTTATTTGCATGTTATTACAAAAGCATGCTCACAAGAACAAATCCCCATCACCTTTTTTACTTATAGTAATTGTATAGTCTGCAGAAATCACATCATAGAAAAGTATTCAGGCACAAAATAGCAAATGGGAACATTCATAGGCAAAGCTTTGAAATCATTATTATTAACAACTGTACTTTCCCTTTGATTATTAATACATTCCGTTTTCTCTCTTCTCTTCTTGATTTGCAAATCATTTGTCCAATGAAGTAAGTGAATTAATCAGCTTGATGACAGGAGGGCCCCCAATCAGTGCGTGATGCACCTTAAGGGGCAGGCTCTTGTCATATAGGTACAATTGAAAATATTAGCGATTTGCCTCTGTTTATTACCATTGGCTTAATTGTGAGTAGAATATTATCTGAATAAATCTTCGTTTAACCTTGAGCTAAACAAAAGGGAAGAATTTATTGGGTTTTCTGGTCGTCAATTCTACATTTATTTTTCCAATTATAATGAAAGGTATTGTGTAAATTGTTATGATAGATTGAATCTTTCAAATGAAAAAAACCTGTAATGAGGAATGGGAATCTTATGGCATGTTTTAGGTTTAAGATATCGGTCCTTGAGTGTAGGTTTGCTGTAAAAAGTCTTTTGTGTTAAATCAAATAATTGTTTTGATTCAGGCCTTGTGTGTCAGTGATAAATACAATTACATGAACCAGGACATGAAATCCATAACTTTTACATTGCAAACATAAATATATTGAATAGGGAATATAACAGGCAGAGCATTGTCAGGATACATCTGCAAAAGGAATAGGCAAAAAAAAAAGAATTCCATTCTGTAAGAAATGTAACAAAATACCATTTATCTGCGTCTGATTCCTCATGAGTCCTTATGCTAGATACTTCTGGTGAAAGCTCAACAAGAAAAATGCTACTTCTAGCTTCGTAACTGTTATATCCTTTGTTGTAATGCATAAATAAAGGCTACATGAATATTTTTAAAAACATTTTGGAAAAAAAATACAAAGCTAAAGCAGAGCTCCGAGGTTTAAAGCATATATCTGTTTAAATACAGAATAAAACTCCATTGTCTTTTTCTGCAATATGTGCTATATACTACTTAACTTTAACCTATATACAGTAGCACTTTTTCCAGATTTTGTCATAGCTGAGTTTATCAGGGATTGTCTTGCATGGACACATTTCGCTGAAACTTTGGATGTAGTGATGTGCAGAAAGTTCTAAAGTAGTGTCTAGCCAAGTCCAGACTTTAATTCTTGTAAAGCACTTTCTTTTCCATTTCTGCCTTAGAGTGCAGTAGAACCCCTCAGAAAACATGTGACATGACTTCCTCGCTGCTTTCTTTGGACCTACCCCTTCTGGCTCTGATGATATTTAAATCATGTTGCCACCAGACGTCAGTGTTCATTCAAGGAACAGCTTCCAAGGAGGACGGACCTGCCTGAAGAAACCTTATTAGTATTTTGACAAATGGAAACCCAACAATGGTTGTCTATTTTCTGTTGTTTTACTGTTATTTATTATCATTTACCTTTTGGACATTAAATGGTGTATCCCTGGGGACTCTAGCCCTTTGCCTTTCCCTCACTGATCCATTTACAATAAAGACAGTCAAGTGTTTTGTTGTGATTGGAGACACACACATGGTGAAAAAGGTGTAAGGCCTCCTGAAAAATCTACAAAGCAGGCCTGGACCTTCTCCGGTCTATCTAGAAATGTCCTTATCCTAAGCAGCTAGCCCCCAATGACCACAGACAGGCTGTGGCCTACATAGGCCCCCCCCAAAAAATGGGGAGCTGGATATAATAGTGCAAAAAAGCATTGGTTCGATGAGACAAATCCTACAAAAAATGAATACACATCAAAAATGTATTATATAAAAGTGAAAATGCAGAAAAAAAGTAGCCAAAGCAAAATAAGTGCATATAAGATTTGCCTAAAAAAAGGTAATCCAAAACCAATAATTCCCAAAATGTAATCCAGATTATTAGTAATCCAACAACAGAAGGAAACAATCACGCAACAGAAAATCAAAGGAAAACAATGATTACAATAAACTCTGAACAACTCTCAGTGATGTACTGCTGGGACCTTCTTTCTAACCTCAGTATAAAGGCAGGAGGGAACACTCAGCAGCAGCTGAGATCAGTGTGGCCCCACCTCCGGGGGTTCCACCCACAAAACAAAAGGTATGGCTGAATATCTAAAAACATACTACCCAAAAAAAGAATAATAAGCAGACCTAACAGAAATGACATAAGGAAATGAAAAATGATCATTCAAAAACAGCAATAAATCAGAAAATACATTACAAGTATGTATGTATAGATGGAGTTATGAAAAAATAGAAAATCAGTTTAATCCAATTCAGAGTGATTAGGTTATATCCAATTAGACAGCATGTCTAAATGACAGGGCAGAGGCACTTGGGGACACATATACACCCTGGGAATGAAATCTAAAGTATGAATATGAAAGAAAAAAATAGTGTCCTAAAAGAATGGTAGAAGATATTGTATCTCTCAAGATGAAAGAGGAATGGCAATATAGCCTGTGCTTAAAATGACAAAGGCCTCATAAGACCAACTGGTAGCCAGAATACCCATTTAGGAATGGAAAGCCTGTGGGTCTAGGTCAGCCGGACTTTGACATAACTTATTCTAAAGGATCATCACAAAAAGATACCTGACCTTCACAGAACATGTGTGAGAAATGAACAATACACGGTTGAAGAAGGCCACCAGGCATAATGGCATAATTCAAAAGCAGGTTTTTTCATGAACATGTCTTAACATGAAAAAAAAATATATTATAGAAACGTTATACAAATGAGTTTCAGATAAGTGCTGAGCATCTTGCAAATGTATGATATTGTTTGAGCATAAACAGAACAAAGGTGCTTGACAAATCTAAAATACACTTAAGAAGGAAGGTAACAAACATTGAAATGCCTCTCTGCTGCAATTTGTTTCTGGAGTACATTTAATAGCATCATGGCAAGTTCATCCATTCAGTGGGCTCTGTTACTAGCCATAGCTGGCAACTTTCTTTTTCTTTCCTTTTCCACCAGGCATATCTCTCAGACACATTCTACTATAGGTGCTGTTTTTCCTTGTTTCTTCATCATGTCCAGTGTTGAGATGACTGTAACTAAGGTTTGTTTACATAGTACAGATAATTATTAGTATAAGCACTTTCATTTATTTTTACAGACGCCTCAATCCAAAAAGATTTACAAAAAACAACATAACATTTAATACATTTGAGTGGCTAGCATGTCCAGGCACATAAGAATAGCAGTTATCTTTTATGTGAAAGAAACAGATAACAAATTAGCAGCATATGAAATCACAATAATTCAAGGGATTATATTGTCAGAAAACAGTCAACATATAGGTGAGGGGTAGAAAGCTGTCTCAAGGTGTTGTGCAAACAAATGCAATGAAATGGTTTAGCTTGGAAGCAAGAACTACGTACATTTTTTTGTTAATGGAGACATAAGGCACAGTTAAGGGGCAATTTGAAATAGAAAGGAGACATTTTGGATGGAGAAACTAAATAGGGTTAACCATGAAGTTCAGAACAATGCAGGGAATTTTGAACAGGATCTTAACAACAATGAGAAGCCAAAGACCTCTTGGTTAGAATTAGACAGTCAAACAGAGAGACAGCTGCCAATGCATTGCTTTGTAGCCCACAAAACTGATTGAATAATGTATCCTCAACACAGGACCTTTTCATTGAATGTAGAACTGTTTATGCTCGATTCAACATCTTTGCCTGTTGCATGCTTGCTTAACATTCATTCCACCTTACCATCTCAGCCTGAAAAATGAACTTGCTTTAATTTGAAACTTTACTAGTTTAAAAAGTGGCAAAAGTGAGAGTATACGCATGTGGGCCTGCTTTTATGTACCCTGCGTTGGATCTGTCGGGCACGTTTCTGCCCTTCAGTCATAGTTGTCTATCTCCCTAGAGTTAAGACTCCTCTTTTTCCGCAACATATGTCCCATTTTGGGAGTGATTCAGGATAGGATTCAAATTTCTGAACTGGGTATGCAGCCTGCATAGCCAAGGATAGATGGTTCTATAATTTTGATTGTATTTTTGCTTTAATTTGAAGTTTGAACTGAAAATTGTTATTACCCAGCTGATAAACCTATTTAAGGAAATTATTGCTATATTACCTTGCATACAATCCCAAATATTAGTTATATAAAAGCAGTATGATGGCACAGTTAATAAAGCTGCACCCTTACGAATCTCTTGGAGCTGGGTTTCATTCCCAGGCTGGTCATTTTCCCCCTTGTTTCAGTTCATGGTTGCCAGACAAAATCCAAAAATGTGCATGTGTGTGTTAAGGCCATCTTTTTTTATAGTTTCTTTGTTTCTCCTGCTCTGTCATTAATTGACTATGTAAAGAGCAGATTAAAAAATGATGGATGTGGTAAAAGATTCTGAATGATCATATTCAACTACTGTTGGTCAAAAAAAATTATCTTGTTTTCAAAGGGTAAACCTAATATAGCTGATTATTTTCTGCAAATCAAAGTGATGGGGGTGGTATATTGAGGTATATTAGTTGGGGAAAAAATCCCCAAGTTACTTGTAGTCAATGCTGCATGTTGTCTACTAAAAACTACATTTAAAAGTTGACTTAGAAAAAGGTGACATCAGTAATCAGCCTTCAGAGTAATGAAGATTCTTTTTAACATCATGTTGTTAAAAGACTTTCAGGAATGAACTGAAAGCAAAAAAACTGGGAGTCGTTGCCATCTCAAAGTAAAGAGGCAATGTTATTAAGAAGTGAGGAAAGCATGCATTTTTAAAACCTTCTCAATAAAATATCATAGTTACATATTCCTCAGTATTATAATGCCATAAATATTTCAATTTTAATGCATTACACATACAGTTTTTTTTTTCCTACTGCAAAGAATCCAAACTCATTTTCTACTTAAGCCTTTTTTGTCATATTTATACGCTTTGATATGCATGATATATTTACATATTTCTACCAAACCTTAAAGCAATACAAAATAGGACGTTGTGACATACTTGTTTATGTGCAGTTCGGCAACAAAACAAGGATTTTTAATTTTGGGATTCTTACTTTACAGGCATGATTAAATGTGGCACAGGCAGAAAACCTTTAATGCTTTAGAACTACACAGACAAAAACAAATCATGCCATGTAAATTACCATATTAATTCTCTGATGCCTGAATAAAAAAGCACAACAATGCCTCTAGAACCAGCATAAAATAAATGGTGTAACAGTTATGCCTGTATTAAAAATAGAAGAAAATAAAAAAAGAAAGAGCCCTTTTAAAAGTCTATCATACAAATCATGAGAGCTCCAGTTTATATAATAAGCATTAAGTGCAGAGTTAACAGTGGGAAATATTACTTTATTGTAAGAAGAAGATTTTTATGACATTTCTTTTGAGAGTGCAGCACCCAGCCAAGGAAGACAACTGAGCAGAACAACAGCTGATGACTATGACAAAACACACACACACATTAACTAATTGAAGGGTACATGGGTATGTTTAAAAGGCGACATTGTCACATGAGCAGCAAAATTCACTATTAAAGGACTAATAAAAGTAACTTAAAGTGATTGTTAAGGAAGGGAATTAAAATGCACTCAGCTGAAGCCGGTATCATTAAAATATGAATTACCCCAATCCACCACCCCACTATGTCTGCAGCAATGCATTAAATGTCTTAAAATGCAATACCCTTTTTCTAAAGAATAAAATATTAAAACCAATAAAGAGAACACACCAGGCAAACGAAAAACGATGAGACACAAAGAGCAATCGTTGCAGTTATGTGCCTCCTTCTTTGTCATATCTTTTTTTCTTTGTGAGTCAAATATCCAAATTACAGCTCCCAAGTCAGCCTCTGTTCTGTCTATGTGGGCATTTATGTCTCACTGTCACAAATTCCCTGACTATCCTATTTATTAAAATTGTAAGTTAAACTGACCAAGGTGTTACGATTTAAGATTATTATGCAATTATATTTTACTAATATTGATTTTAGAAAGGAGGAATTTCTCTAATGTACACAAATAATATCATACACTGTAAGGCAAGTCTGGAAGTGCAGTAGCAATAAACTGAAGTCTGTCTTGGTCACAGAGGTGACGTTACTCTTTAACTTTAAAGGAAATGTAACAGGCTCACCTTCAGAGCCGGCCTTAAATGAACAGTAAATTTGCCTGATGAAACACCAAAGGGTCAGTACATTTAATATTCAGTCAGCTTCAACTGTCTCCTCAGTTATAATCTTTACCAATACATGTATGTTTCAATTGTGACTGGATGCAGATAATATAAATTGTTGTCTGTAGAAGACGGAGTACTGCAAGGTGTAGAAAACAATTCCTTGGCTGTATTTAGCAAATGGTAAAAGAAGTAGCAGATTAGTTCTAAGGAGAAAATTTCAAATATAACAAGACATTAAATATTGCAGAATCAATATCACTTCAGTTTGAAAACATAACAGAAGAGGTTCTTTATACTTGACCTTAATCTTAAATGAGACAAAGAGGGTGAGAGAAAGTAAAAAATGAACAAGGGTTTTAATGCCATGAAGACTTGGAATGCTAGTGACAAATGATCTCAACATATGTTAAGTTCTAGCAGAGTTTGCAGCTGTAGTATTTTGTGTGTGAGCAATGATCATAGAAAGATCATTCTGGAATGGGAAGGAAGCAGACAGTCAGGCCATTTGAAATCATTAACTGTAACAGCGACATTTTAGACCAGTTACAGCCTACTGCTTTACATAAGTTGACTATTGTGATAAAAACTGCAATCATGTAACAGAAAGCTAATGAAAGCATCAAGAAATAATTTTGAAATTGAGATGGCAGGGATAAGTTTAATGATTAAATACTCAAATAAGTAAAACCGTGGCAGTTAACAAGCAGATTATAATGTGACCTATGCATTCTTTTGTTGCTGCTGTGTTTAACTCTTAAAGATATATACATGGCTATGTCACTCCCAGTATAGAAGATTTTAAATGATGTGTAAACCTTTTTGAACACAAAATTCTACAGTTTAAAACAAAAGTGTATTGTAAGATGACAGTCGTTTTTCAGTAATGGAATTAGACATGACTTGAATTTTGCTTGCAAATATAAGCACATGGAAACCATTTTGAACTGAGTTAGTAATTCGGAGCAATGTATTATGAATTATGTTACAGAACCACAAAGCTTCTTTCTGTTTATATCAGTAGACAATTTGCATAGTGTCATGTCCAGCAAAATGACAAACCTGATAATGAAGAATTCTGGTTTAGTTCATACAGTATTATAACTATTAATTACTATTTTTTTGCAACATTCATTTTATGTTTTTTTTTGGAGGCATTTAGGTCAGAGTACCCTACCAACCCTACCAATTTGTAAAGTGTCTATTGTTCTCTTCTGTTGCTATAAGAAAGAGTATTTTCCTGAAAAGAATCAAAAGTCAAAATGCTTTTGGAAATAAAAACTCCAATTTAGAAAATGGGAAAAACCAAAATGATTTCCAAAAATCTAAGTAAAAACTGCAGTTGCCAAAGATCGTATCCCTGACTAGTGAAAAAGTTTCCTTTGTTTTTTGGTTTTTTTTTTTTACAATGGGTTCAATTTGTTTTGTTTTTCCAATTGGAGCACAAGCAGGTGCTTGCTCATGGTCATACAGTCAGAAGCAGGATTTGAGCACATAACCTCAGGGTTTGAAGCCTAAAGCCTTAACCATTATGCAACACTGCCAAGCAAAAATATAACCATTCTACACATCGGTTCCCTCCATACTCTCCCCTTTCTTCAACTCCCATTCCCATTGTCCCAAATCAACCCAGACCTGTAAACAAATCAAATTGGTTAAGGTTGAATGAGCTACCCAAAGAGAGGTACACCACATAGGGAATGCAGTCTTGGAAAAAAAATCAGACATCAATAGCAATGTCAGTAACTTGAGGACACGCCATTTAATCATGAAGAAGCTAGCTTCACCATTGATACCCACCTTTCAAAATTGTGGCCCACAACATATGTTGTCTGTATAGGTGAGGACTTTTTGTCAGTTAGGGCTGTCCGGAGCTGTGGTCTTTTGGGCCGCAGTTACCTGAGAGTCCCATATACAGTAAGCCACATGCCTGCCAGTAGGAGTTTACTGTGACATTTGTCAGCTTTGCTTGCTGTGCTCCTGGCCCACAGCTTCAATGTAACTAATTCTTTAGAATTGTATAATTTTGTTTAGTGTTGACTTTTTTAATACCTTGATGTGTGTTTATTTATTGTTTCTGGATTAGTATTTTGACTTTTATAGTTTAAGAGTTTTGGATTTTGATTATGTATTTTTTTGTTACTAGGAATTTTGGTTTAGACCTTCTTTTTATTCATTTTAGTATTTTTTTTGATAAATTAGAAGTGTTTACTTTTGTTTTTTTAATATATTTATTTGTGCTTATGTTTTGTTGTATTTTTCTTTAAATTTCTTGCAAAATCTATTTTTGTTGAATTTTATTTTTGATATATTTCATTGTAACTTCGTCTTTGTGGTGAGCTTGTGCCTAGTTTTGGCCTACCCTTTTTGAAAGATTATAACACGTACCAGTTATGAGATACAAAGAGGTCAAAGCCTGTGTACCTGTGTAAAAAGGGTTTGATTTATTTTATTATTTTAAGTACAGCGTTTAAATCTACAGTTTGAATTATAAATTGAATTATATAGTATTTCTTAATGCAAGCATGTAACTCACTGAATTTGTGTGGGTTCAGTTAGGAAAATGGCTTTCCTTCTTACTGATTTTTTTTTTTATCAACTATCTTTAGTCATTAGCGGTGAAGCACTCATCCAGGTTTTTGCTATATTGCTTTTTGTTTTGCTAACAACAGAGAAAACCTATACTTGGCCACAATGAATTCAATGTCCCTCCTCTTAATTAAACCAAGAGTTCTTTCTTCAGTGTAGTTGATTTAATTCTTCTGAGAATGAGGTATTCCTTTCGGCATACTCTATGATGTCACCATTGTCTTGGGAAGGAATATCCCCAATGAGAAACCGATGTCAGAATGGAGTCAGGAAAATTGTCAATGAAGAACATGCGGAGATTAATATATATCCCACTTAAGGCATTGAAAAAACTCACTCAGCGTCTCTGTGGCATCTGGGGACTGCACCTTGACATGATTCTGTTCCCCTTGATATTTCTTTGATGGTTAACTGTTCAAAGTCTTCTTATTTGTGTAAAAAATAGAACAAATAATCAAGACAAGAGTGCAAGATGAACTACCAAGTCTTGCAATAGGACAAGGTTAGCGGTCAACATTTTTTATGGATTATTTTCTACCTTACACTAGATGATGTAAAGATTGGATCGAGCATTCCTTGCAACCATTTATTGGCATATGCAGGTTCTGGGAATGAATGCAAATGTAAGGTTTTGTGAATCTATGTTTTTTTTTAACACTTTTCTTGCAGAACGTAACTGATCCATTTCCCAAACATATTTAGGTTAATAAAGTGTTTCAAAAAGAAAGATCAAGCCTATCCCTAAACAATCAGGCACAAGACAATCACACAAACTGAGCAGGAGTCAATGCACAAATGATGAAAATATTATGAACTGCTCTAATAAAAAAGCTAAATTACATAAAAATGTGAATTTAGCTTTGTTGTTTCTGGCTCTTCTAGTGTTACTAAAAAAATATGTTAATAGGTAATGGTTCTGAAGATGGAACTACCAGACATATGTCTGCAACCGTTTTTTTTTTACTGTTGATGTAAAATCTCTTATTAAAGCTATAAAGCTCAAGTTCAAATATACCTAATGGCAAAACTCTTCTAGACCCTACTTTTGAGTAAAAAGTATGCAGACATGTACAATGTACCATTTCAGAAAAAGCTGCAATATTCTGGATATGGTGTCACTTATTGTATAATCTTAAATTTTTGTGTGTGTTTAAGGGGGGGTAGTTTTTTGTTACATATTTCTTGAGCTTCTGTAAAAAGTAAATTTTACTCTTTGGACAAATAAAGTGCTATCTATCTATCTATCTATCTATCTATCTATCTATCTATCTATCTATCTATCTATCTAACCATTTCAAACATATTTACATTTGTTGTATATACTCTACCAGTTTGAATATTAAAGAATTTTCTGCGAGTGAACCAAGATAAGACAGAGGTAATAAACATTAAAGGAAAGGATCAAAGATGCCTCTCATCTGACAAACTAAAGTCCACTTGACAAACACATCAAAACGGAAGAAATCTTGGTATAACTTGATGCTGACATGAAAATACTACAAATGCTACTTTATGTTATCTAAGGACTACTTCTAAAATGTGGTTTTTTTTTTTTTTTTTTTGAATTTGGCTAATCAAGGAAAACTATCACATGCTTTTCTCACTAATAGGATTTCCCAAGTAGTCTGTCGGGGCAAATAGTACAAAATGCAGCAGCTATATTATGATCTAAGAATAATAATGCTCCTATGGCTGATTTGTCAATGAATGAAAAAATGAAAACAAAAAAATCAGTAAAAAAAGGTCCTAGACAAAGTTCATTGCCCAAAATTAGAATCCCTAAAAATAAATATATTGTAAGCAATTTGTTTGAGAGAATTTATACCAAAACTGCACGCTGGCATGTTTTAAATCCATAGCATCATAGGACATCACAGATGGAGCAAAACAACTCATATGCAAACCTTAAACAATATGAAATTCTGGCAAAAAAAAGTAGTGTCACAATCAATCAAATCATAACCATAAGTGAAATATCTAATAGAGAAATGCACATACCAAAAAGTACACCCTATTGGATCATGACAGCCTCCAGTGGTGCCAGGACATAAACTTCAATGTCCTAAATTAGATAAATAGGTTAGAAAAAAGACGTATGGTTGTAGTAATACCACTGGTCAAGTATCATTGTCTGGGCAATGTTAATCTGTAATTACCTGTTTAAATAAATTGTTAAATTTTATAACGCAAATGAAGGAAAACTACATTCTGACTCTCCAATACTGTGTTTACAATGCACTAGAAAAGAGCAACTAAGTGCACCCCTGGACTGATGGGTATGTCCTACTCTAACCATCTACGGAAATTAAACCTCTTTGAAACTAAAAACAGAAAACAATGTGAAGGTTAAAATATTGTGGATCAAACAGAATTCTTTCAGTTAAATAGTGAGTCATGTACACCCGTGAAAATGAAGTGGAAATTCAGAATCTGAAATGAACTATCAAATCTTAGAGATGTAGTGATTATTATCTTTTCAAAGTATCTGCATTAACTATATCATCATTTCAGGTACTAAATACCAATCAGGTTTGACAAACTGAATTTAAATTCTTTCATATTTATTTGCATTCATTTATGGATGATGCAAGTAGTTTCCTCTGTATCGCTTTTAATCTTCACCCTGATTTTTCACCACTGGGACTCTTAATTTCATGCAGAAGTGGCCTCCCCTAGGATTGTCCACCTTAATTTCCTCCTGACATTCTTGGATTAAGTTTATTTCACATTATTTGAAATCCCTAAAGATCTCTTCTTTGTTTTCCTGTGCTCCAGTGCCATCACGGAAGTAGTCAATGTACACTGTTCTACTTACTGTATAGACCCCTCTTAACATTATTCCTCAGCTTACCTTTGTAAGTCTTCAAATTTCTCTGTTAATTTTTCAGTTACTATATATCTCAAGCTTTTGGATGTTGTAATTTCTTCAATATCATATTTAAACTCACATTTTTATTGTAATAAAAACAGCCGAAGGTTGTTATTCTCTTACAGAACATATAGCAATCTCCAATTTCCATTATATTAGTACTGTTTAACCAATTTATGGTTTGCTGATCTTAAATTAATTGACCATAATTAGATTATGTAGTTTTAACATGCACTTCTGCATTACAAAACCAGTACAGTATATTACCCATTTTCTGTGACATACAATATTCACATAAACATAAGCGATTTGATATGCTATCGATTGTAACATCTATGTACATCTGGTCAAACCTGTACTTCACATTGGATTTACCAGCCATTTACTCCTTGTTGCTTGTGTTTTTTTAAGTTTACTTTCTTATTGTAAAATTTAGAAATTCCTGTTTTTCCTAATATTTTGCTGGCCATTTTGTTCTTCATGCATCTGGGTTCAAGTACATACCCCAGGTACTGCCTGTGTTTAGTTTACACATTGTCATCAGGCCTGTGCATGTTATTTTTTTCCCAGGTACTGAATTTTTCCTCATGCATCCCACCAATATGTATCTTAGATTATTGCCAATATTAAATTAGATCCATCCAAGACAGGTTATCACCCCATGATCTTCAGTTGGATTTGTTGGTTACTTTGTTTTTATTTATTTTTAAGCCATTTTAATGTTACTGAGTAAACGATGCAAATGTTTTAAACATATACCAAACAATACGCTACATTTCAGGCAAACTGCAATGGTAATATTAAGATTTTGAATCAATATGTAGTTCCTTGTTTTAATTTCTATTTCTACATTGTCATAGGGTAGGTAGGATGGACATTGTATGGTTTAAGGATAGATAATGTTTTATTTTTTTTACATCCTATAGGACGGGGCCATTTTCCCTGCAACTGTTTATACTGTATACACTTCATGTAACAAAACACAATATTCTCAGACCCACTTCTGAATTGTAGGCGACTGGAGCTTATCCTGATAGCATTGGGCACAAGGCAGTAAACAGCCTTAAAAAGGCCAATAGTCAATCACAGTACACTTCTCATTTCTGTTTCAAATATATTGTGTTGTAGCACTGTGTGCTGCTTGCCAACACTGATCCAGTGGGTTTTTACTCTTTTCATTATTCTTTTAGGTAGCTCACTGTCCTTAGAAGAACAGCTTGGCTGTAGCCACACTAGAAAGGTGACTGTGCGGCTGTGGCAGGCTTGCCCTTTTTATAGATTCCTCTGTAGCTGCCGCTGAAGCTGTTCATTCGAATAATAGAATGCCAATGGAAACTGTTGGTGACTCAATGCTGATGTTGTCCCTTACTGATGCAAGAATCAGCACCACTGCAATATTTTAAAAAAAATGCAATTGCATAAAGATGTTCCAGTTTCTCAAACGGTATGCACACTGTTGACCAGTAGTTCCCAAGCTCTGTCCTGAGGGCCAGCTGTGGCTGTGGGATTTTTTTCCAGTCAATTTCTGCTTTTAATTGGACTGCTACTTTATTTAAGCAATATGTTAATTCTCAGCTTCAATACAGAAATTACAAAACTGGGTTTTCTAAATTTCTGCTGAAATATAGGTAAGAATTTCTGTTACAGGGAAATAAAGATAAAAAATAAATAATTTTTAAGATTTTTATCCTCAAGATTTACATTCCATTTTTAGAGGTGTTTTGGTCATTTAAGCCATTTGATGGAGCCGCGGCCATTCAGCAGTCAGAGTTGTCTGCTCTACTTGTCGTTAATTGTCATTATTAGGATACAATTACACAGGCAGGAAGAAGTGAATTAAAAGAAAAAGATAGGTAAGCACAATGGCAAAAATGCAAATATTTCTAAATGTATTATAATTGTAAATCTCATACTAATTTGCTTTTCTGCATGCAGAATAAAAGAAGACAAAAACAAGAACAATTAGTCAGAGGAAAGAATGCACTGATTGTGAAACTGGTAGAAACAAAAACCAGTAGCCACAGGTTGTCCCCCTAGAATGAACTGGGATAGCACTTATGTAGAATGTACAAAATTCATTGACAGAAAGAGTGGGTGGAATTCACCCACCCACTGTGACAGACACTGTGTAGTCTTTTTAAAACTGGAAAAAATGTCACTTTAATAACTGTAACAAAGCTTGTTTGTTTAACATTATTAGCTTCATGCAGGTCTCTTTATCTGAACAGCCAAGGAAAAGGAAAGCACGGCACTTACACCAAGACAGCATATTGTGTATATAAGGAGTCTTATATCACAGTCTGTACACACAGTTGCCAAATCAGATGGAAGCATTATTACAGGGTCTAAATATTTTATATAATTAAAAAATACATTATTACTAATAGAATTTTCATTTAATTTCCTGTCAGCTCTCTTTTAGTGGTCTCAATTTTTAAATTATTGCAAAATAATTTACTGTAATATGTTTCTCATATGTGTCTTGCTGTGTCAAATATTACAGGATTACTCCAACAGTTGATGTGTTAAATTTGACATATGTTCTACGGCATAAATCAAAAACTCCAGTTTCTACAACAGTGATTGACAAGATTAATACTCCATGAAAGCAGAACTAATCCTGAAAGTTATGACTGGAGAGACCTGCATCTCATTTCATAATGCTCCCTAATGCTAAATGATTGAGCCTTTTTGGAATCACTATCAAATGTTGTTTAGGTAAACTGACCTCTTATTTCATATGACCCTGGTCATGTACCATGTACATTATTACATTTTTCTGCTGACAATTTTACATTTTTCCCTTTTAATTACATCAATCACATATCTGTCCATATGTCTGTTTTAGTTTTTCAATGTACACTTTATATATAGTCCAAAACAAGTTTTGCAACTGATTGAAATCTCATTAGAAGCCAGTATGAATTTCCATAAAGCTTCTGGCTTTTTTCATTAGCTACTGCTGTAAATTTTGACTTTGTGTCCGCACAATCTTCTGCTAACTCATACTGTTGACGATTATGTAATGGTAGTTCATTTATTTCAGACCCATATGATTGGTAACCCTCGAGTTACAGTTATAGGAGAATAACAGTTGTCTCTTTGTTTTTAGTTGCAAAGTGATGAATTCTCTAATAGAAGTCAATATTGAAAAGATTAGAGTTGGGGACCATAAGAGAAAGATCATATACTACCCTTTAAATTGTCTATCCATAAATCCATTTTCTGTAACTGCAAATCCAAGTCTATCCATGAATCCATCTCAAGGTTTATTCATGAATTCACTCATATGACCTTGTAGGTGGCCTGCTTAGTAATATTTTTAGACTGTGGGAAGAAACTAGAGACCCTGATGAAAATCTGCATGAACACAGGAAGAACATGCAAACTCCAAACTGGAGACACCCTAGCCATGAAATAAGCAGAACCTGAGTGTGAGAAAGCAATACTGCCCACTATGCCACTGTGTTCCCAAATGAACAAGACTTTTGCAATAGATTCAGTAGCATAATATGTTTGAGAGAGGCACAAATGTATATGGCAGTATGTTCATACAGTAATTCCTAAACCCACTTTATCCATTTTAGGTTCACAAGTAGCCAGTGACAGTACTGGCAGCACTAGATACAAGGCAGAAAACAACCCCAGACTTAATGCTAATTCATTGGGAGGGCTGTGTATGCACACTTCTGCACACATTTGTACTGGGACAAATAATTTAACAATTACAACTTTTTCAAATGTGAGAGAAGTACCGGTTAGAAAATGCCACACAAACTGGGCAGAACATGCAGACCACTCAGACAACAACCATATATTGGATTCCAGCCCAAGAGACTGGACCAGTGAGGCAGCACATTTTCTAACATGTTTGTTCAGTCAGTAGGGGTCTGACATTAGGAATACAGTCACTGCACAGTATGGAGAGTGGAGAAGCTTCTGATCAACACTGTCATGGTATATTTCTCAAACCTGAAAATAGTTGGAAAGGATGCTAAAAGATATTAATCAAATAAAGCTGCACTACCATCTAGTAACATGAATACATCAATGCATTGTTAAGCTTGTTAATCTGATTCGGGGTGTGGTCATCCTAGGAAATAATGGGTTGATGACAGCAATAAATTTTGGGGGCGCCAATCCGACTGTCCCCATTTACTTCAAAAAACCAAAAGAATACTGTGCTTGATGGTGCGATTACTGAAACAAATGTCGCCCTCTGGCGTTCTTAACAGAAAACTGCTGCCTATCATGTCTTCTTATTATGGCTTGAAGGAATTCCTTCCCTCCAGCTGTTGTGCCAACAAGTGACACCTCCTTCAAGGATGACTTTGCTTTTATGCTTCAGCGGCTTGAAAGGGTGGAGTTAGTTGCTTTCACTGCGCGGTGTCTTAGTACTGTGGAGGCAAAGGAAGACGACACAGTTAGCTGCAGTTCCCCCTCTCTGCCTGCAGTGGTATTATACCTGGGAGATATCTAGAAGATGCTCCTCTGATGCATGTGTTTGACAAGGGTCATGGGTTCCTGAGCCTACACTGGCAGCACTGGGCACAAAAGATGCCAATCTCTAACAGAGCACCATTTAATAGTTAATGTTAAATTTACTTGATAAATAAAAACTACACTGATATACCAAGCATTTATTTCTATAGTTAAAGAATTACTGGCATTAAGTTATGTGGGTGGTGAGAGAAGTGGTTTTTACTGCAGCAGTGTTCTTATTCTGCTTTATGAATAGATGATGTATAAAAATAAAAGGCAGGCAGCATTTTAGAAATACAATGTGAAAAAAAATCCAAATAAGAAGAAGACAATAAAGAAGTAAAACTAATGCAAGAAAAAAACGAAGTTGCCACATAGCTGGCCCTGTCCTTTTTTTTAGGCAAACCACTTCTTACATCACAGTGAGTGTCAGATACATGAATTTTAATTTCATTCACTTCATTTATTTGGCTAAGTGAGTTAAAAGAGTTCAGGGTTTATGAAGCAGGTAAGCAAGTCAAATCTGTACCATCATGTCCCCATGTCCAAGGTACTTTATAGAGCAGTGTCTCAAAAATACATTTACAGTAAGATTAAGGTGACACTCAATTAAGCCACCTATTATAGATACACGTTGTATACAAAAAAATCCATTTTACTATCAGTTATAGTTTTAAGAAACAAACACATTTCTAAATGCATCCATTCATCTTCTTAATCCACTTATCCAGGGCAGGGTTCGTAATGCCTAGTTTCATAAAATGGCAAAGAGTATCCAAGTGGTTATCAGGCTCTTTTGTTAGAATGTTTCCTTTTTGCTGCTACTTCAGATTTTAATTGTACCATATGTCAGAGCCATCACAAAAAGTATGAATTATATTATACAAATTAAATGTACACAATTGTTGCTGACCTGTCCTCTCCATTTAAACTGACTGGAAAATCAATTTGTTTTAATTGTGTCTACATTTTTTGCACCTTTTAAAGTGAACACCCCTTATTAATCACATTTGTGAAAATATTACATCAAATGATGCATTTCATGGCTATAAATGAAG